>NC_136627.1:17808580-17981080 GCF_933228915.1 Telmatherina bonti | reverse complement strand
TGTGTATGTGTGTGTAAAATGGGGCTTGGACCCTGCTGCTAACCCACCCCCTTCCTAGCTCAGGCAGGGGCTGGTGTCTGGATGTGTGCCAGAAGTTCTGAACTAATATTCACAATAATGTTCGTGCTCCAAGGGGCCAGTGACAGAAAACACTGTGGACTTGTGCCAGCTTTCAGTCCCCTTCTTGTTCTCTTCTCTCTACTGCTCTGCCACACCTCTGTCGACACTGGGAGTCTCTCTTTCTTTACTTTCACTCTTTTTGCTCTCTCCATTTACCCAATTTAAAAGGCACAGGACAGACTAACATGGGACTGTCAATGAGTGTGTGTGTATGCATATCCACCATCCAACTCAAAGCTGTGTCTAAAATTTTGAGTTAATTTAGTTGCACAACTGACAGCATAAATGAAGCTTTGATTGCTGATTGATTTAAGAGAAGACCGTATTGATCTTTATTTAATCATCTTTTTGAAAATGAAAAAAAGAGTATTCCATTAAAAATATCAGAATATCAGAACCTATAAATGGTGTGTTTAGATTTTGCTTTTTTTACTAGACACACGTTATATTTAAAATGCTTTGTTTGCCAAACCATAAGAATAAATTAAAATACAAAAGAGTAAGGCAACCAATCAGTGCCTATACATATATGTTGACATTCAGTTAAATTCATTTGTGTTTATTTAATGTGTGTTTAATTGCAGTCTGTCTTTAAATTCAACCTCTATTTTTCTTTGATTGTGACTAACCACATTTTCAGGATGGATACTGAACAGATTAAACACTTTAATTTGGACGCCTCATAACTCTGTATGTGATTTAAGTAATCTTTTAACTTTTCAGATATCACAGTTCTGACTGCCAGACATTTGCAATATATGACCCTTAGCTGTATTTCTACTTTAGAGTTCCCCACATGTCATCCTGTTACTTATTTCCCTGCAACAATATGGTATCCCAAGGCATACCACAGCCAGTCTCCATGTCTCACAGTTCCTAAATTTTCATCTTAATACAACTGAGGCTCATGTACTCATCTGACCTGACCACTGATCCCTGAATGGTAATTCTGTCTCAGACTTCTACTGAATATGGCCTTTGGCTCACTTCACAGCACACCAGTGGAAATCCAGTGTTTTACTGCACTCTCTCCGTATATGTATGGTGCTGTGTGAGACGGAGAAGGACAGAGATTTACAGGACCTTTCCTTAACTATCTCCTCTTTTCAGCTCTTTATAGACTCTAATCACACTGGTGGCATTTATCTCTACCACATGCTTGTGTTTGCATGAATTTAGCATCTCAGTGTGTGCAGACCTGATTGTGTCTATGTGAGGGACAATCGTCAAATGTGTGTGAGGTTATGCGCGTGTCAGAGCCAGGCACCTCCTCTTAGCCACCCTGATTGCTCCACTGATGGCAGAATGCATCATGTCCCCACATCCCCAAAAACTGATGATGGTGTTGCTCTGAAATCCCCCTTTGTAGCCTTACCCTCAGGAATCACCATAAATATCCATGACATCATCCCATTCTTATCTATGGGATGTCCCATGCTGATCGATAGCATGGCTCCTGCAGTGTAAATAGCTTCTAATGCCCCATCTTCCCCTTCAAATAGGTCTCCATTATTTATGATGGCTGTTAGGTTACCAGTCCGGGACACAATTTATTTCATCCCACCCCTGCTTTCTATTATACTACTGCTTTTGACTCCTGATGGGAGATTGAAGTGTGGGGTGGAAGACTGGGGGAAGCATTCATTGCATGAAGGAATAAATACACTTGCCTGTGTTCTCAGTAAGGACCAACAAACACACACTCACATTTACACTCCTGAAGGTCCAAAATGCTCATCACAGTATTGGGCCGTATTGGGCAGTATAAAGAGGAAGAGGAGGGAGAGTGTATGGTGAAAAAAACAGAGGAGGAGTGGACCTGAGTGCTGCCCGGTCCCACCCTGTGGTAACGATGGGACATCCGTTACTCAGATGACAGTGAGAGTGGCAGGCCTATTTGCGCGGCCGCTGGCGCACTGTGACGGATTGGACAGACAAAGCGGTTGGAGGCTGCGTGGAGGTGACAGGCCGCATTTCCATTTGGGTGAAAAATCTGGCTAACCCTGGAAACATGGGCAGCTGTGTGAGAAGGAAAGGGGCACATGGGCTGGCCAGGGCCCAGTGCATCTGCTGTTTGCTTATTGGTTGGTCAGTGTGATTGTCTGTCTGTTTTATCTGCTGCTTTGCTTCAGTTTGCACCAAACATCTATATTATGAAAATGAATTTAGGAACACAAGGCATAACTCAAACAAAATATCACAATTGTTTTTATGCTTGTTACTTAAGAAGAATCTTCTTCAGTGGAGATGTCCACACAGAAGTATTCTTGATGATTACCTGTTGAAAAATGTCAATATATTACTGGAAAAGTTAAAAAGAAAAAACACAGTCCAGTTAGCATCACACAGAAGCAATATGTTGCTAACATGTGTAAGGATGCTTCAGGATCTGGACATTTTTAAAGTGTGCATGTACGTTTCAGGCTGTTGGATTCTGAAAAATACATCAAGATACAGTAATTATTTTTGGAGACAACATACTCGCTCATGTTCTTCATTTAGCATAAACTCGTGACTTACACACATTGACAGCCTTCCTGCAAAAAACTTTTATCGTTAAAAGGTTTTTGATTTTGGAGACTTGTTTTAGGGTGGAAAGACAGACTTTTTGCTGAAGTGGACAGCTCATGAGTCAAAAAAGAGAGGGAGCAAAGTATCATACTCCAAGCATAACCCAGAGGCTCGTGTGTGAGAACAGTCTGAGGAATGTTCATCCTCACGCCTCATTTGTGTTCTCATTGCTGTGTGCAGATCGAGCGGTGGAGATGGGACGCCCTAGATTTACGGGACGTGTCAGAGGCTTCACATCCTCAGGCCCCCTGGGGACAATCTCCTGTCTTGATCTGGCCTGCAAGGAAAACAGCCGTCCCTCACAGCCTGACAGTGAGGTGGAGCCATCCAAACACGCAGGGAGAATGGAGACTGGTGGAAAAGAGGAATTTAAAGGAAGGAGGGAAGGAGGGAGGCCACCTTTGGCGAGGGCCGCCACAGCTCTGGCAGTTGGAGTCCTTATATTAACAGAGCTGAAATTGCCAGTTTGGCCTCCTGCAGAAACTCAGAGTTGATGACTTTATCTTAGTGAAGTAATTTCAGCAGGAGGTTTCCACAGTGACACAAAAACAAACACTGCCTGATCTGATATTGTCTGCTGTTCAACAGGTGTTCACATTCACTTAACTGAAGCTTAGTCATAGCTTATTAAACATCCTTTAATAAGACGAGTGTATGTGTGGAAAATCTTTTTTTTTTTTTTTTCTCTTTGTGATCACTTTTAGCATCGCTTATAAACCTCAGATTCTTTGAGGAGGGAAGAAGTCTTTGCAGACTGAAGCCCACAAAAGCTTTTTTGTCCCCTGCAGGAACTGGTAGTTGTTCAGGAAATGGAGCTTGGTGCCAGCAGGATGATTTATGGCTCTATGTCCAGGGTGGCACTTGGACCTAGTCCCACTGTCACTCTGGTCAGAGAGAAGCACTTCATTGCCCAATCAGAGACTGCCCAAAACTCTAAAGACATTACAATGACTGTCATAAATGGCTTTGAGGGTAGCAAGTATAAAACATCCTCGTGAAAGAGAAAAATTGGAGGACAGAATAAAGATGATACACTCTGCCTTAAAAGACTCTGGCCTTATCTTGGCTGATGGCACAATGTAATTCAACTGAGAAATTGATTTTGCGAGACTTTTTCTCCTCTGTGCAGAAGACACTAACTCGTTAGGACTTCTCAGGGGTTGCCAGGTCTGGAGACAACAATTAGTATGTTGGAGATGTCAGAATTGGCCGCTGAGTTTTGCTGGAAGAAATCCTTTGTGACGGATTGATGCTGACAACGCGGGCAGATGAGGAGGGAGCGACAGACTCCCAGAGTGCCCTGCGCAGTGGAGGAACCTTTGGACTGCATTAACCCTTATCTGTGAGCTCCCATGAACAAAGTTCACTCCCAGACTACCTGCTGTAGCCTGGAAAATCCTATTACAGACTGCAGGGGGACACTTGGGAACACTCCACCGGGAAATCTGTCTCCCTCAGCACGTATCAGAGACAGGACATCGAGTTCCCTCTCGACCTCCTCAGCTCATTCTGTCTCTCTTTCATTCACTTTGACTGATTTTCTCTCTCTGTTGTACTCTTCACTCCCCTTAATGTGTCTTTCTTTCTCTTCTGCCTCATCTATCACTCTTGTTTTTACCCTGTCTTGTTGTCTAGTTTGGCCTATCCTATCTTCTCAGACTGCCCTCTTGGTTGCTATGCATAAGCATGTGTTAGGACCTCTATTCATCCCAGCAACTGTTGCCTTTCCCCTGTCAAACAGTAGGAGAAGCACTGTCTATTCACCAGCTGCATTTATGTCTGCCCTTCCTCCCCAAACTGCAGTTGAATGAAGCAGTTGGAAGTTATATATTTAAAAAAAAAAAAAAAAAAAAAAGCAAGATATGAAAAATGTCCACCAAGAAAAAAACAATGCAAAAGAAGAGTGGTAATATGTTCTTCTTGTGATATATGTTCTAGACTCCCTCCTAAAATCCTGACTAAATCATTAAAAAATCTTACTTTGATCACAGCAACAGCATCTTCAGCAGGTGAATTATTTCTTCTCTAAAAAGATGCAATCTAACATTTTTCACATGTATATTCATTCTGAATTTAATCAAACACCCCCGACTATAATTACACAATGACAGAACTGATGGACTGTATCATTATAATGCAACCTGAAAGCAATTAGAAAACACTTATTTACCTGGATATGATCTGAGGTTATTACCAACATAATTAACCCCATTAAATATGAGAGCCATATTAATTTAATCTGTGACCTTCAGTAACTGTGCAAAAAATTTACAAATACACAGTTTATTAATTGGTACTTTATGCAACAGTAAGCCAAAAAAAAAGAAAAAAAAAACCTGCTGTCAGGTGTGTAGGCAGGGGTGTAAACTAAATTACAAAACACATAATTGCATATTTTGAACATTAAAAGATAAAAAAGAATTCAAATACTAAATTGATCTGTCAGAGCCGTACATTCCTTTGTCATATCATCTCACAATTACTGATACTTTGCGGAATAACCAGTTTTTTTAATCTTGCAAGTGGTTGAGAGATAGTTAAATTTTATCCAATTCTTTTGGGTAATTTGAGTGGATAGTTGAAGACTGAAATGTTGCATTACAGCAGAGGTGGGGAACTCTGATCCTCGAGGGCCACGGTCCTGCAGATATTCCCTGCTGCAACACACCTGACTCAGATCAATGTGGTAATTAGCAGACTTGTGCAGAGTTTAATATCAAGCTCTGCACAAGACTGCTAATTGGGTCTATTGTGTGTCACGTGTGTTCCAGCAGAGAAACTCCTAATATTTTCCTTCCCACTGTCGCCAGTTTGCTTGCTCAGGATGGGAGATTGAGTTGGATCCTCCAACTCAATCGGTTGGTTTCCTTATATAGGCTATTATGAATTGGCTTTCATTATGTTTTTTTCCTGTCTGTAAAGCGCCTTGAGATGGCATTGCTGTGATTTGACGCTAGATAAATAAAGTTAAATTGAATTGAATTGAATTAAATTAAATTAAATTAAATTAAATTAAATTAAATTAAATTAAATTAAATTAAATTAAATTAAATTAAATTAAATTAAATTGAATTGAATTGAATTGAATTGAATTGAATTGAATTGAATTGAATTTGCAGGACTGCAGGCCTCGAAGACCAGAGTTGTCCACCCCAGCTGTAGATCTTTCATCACCTTTGAAACACCAAAACAAAACAAACAAAAAAAACAAGAAAAACAAAAAACAATAACAGACTGTTTTCATTATTTTATGAGGTGCCTTTTGACATAGTAACATACTTTGATCATAAGGAGTACTTATGGAAGTTAATTTAGCCCATGGTTTAGGCATGTACCAATTTACACACGGAAAATAATTTTATTCTATTTTTTTTATTATTTTTTTATTTATTATTTAAAATTTTGTAAATGCAACTGCTTAGACATTGATCACTAATTTGTCAAGCCATTTTCTTTTAAGTAAACTCAAATGCTGTTGGAAATCATTTGTACTTTATTTGTACAAAGTGCTTCCAATATATTATTTTCTTATAACTGGATCTGAAATCCTTTTATGACTGCCTAGCAAATATCAATCAGAAAATCATAATTTTACCAACTGAACTAGATATGAAATAAAAATCTTTGCCAAGGCTAGTCGGTAAGGGAGTCAAGCACATTAGGTATACAGAGGAGCCTTCAATTACTTTCTTTACTATTCTGGAAATTCAGAAATGCTCCCCTGTTTTGACATGTGATGTTATAGCAGCAAATACATTCATTTCTGAAGCCTGTCATTCAACCTAAAACCCACCTGTGGCTGACAATACAGAGTGGTAACTGGTCCAGCATAATGAGCATTGAATGCAGTGCAACTTCCTCAAAGCTGAACCTATTATCACTTCCAACCTTAAAGTTTGGAAGTAATAATAGTATTAAGGTTTTCAAGTAGGGGCAAAGGCCAACCCAAAAATTCCCTGTGCACATCAAAGGTGTTGAAAAGGATATGCTCTTTGTATTTCTAATGAAAATAACTCAAATAATTACATGCTGTACATCAGTGAAGTCAGCAATAATACTATCATGTTTATATGTGATGTATCTTTATCTCGGCATTTAAAATGGGTGTGAGAAAGCAGTGTATACAATGTCACTGTGCAACATGAGCCCATTTTTTCCTTGTCATTCATTTGCTCCTTAGCAGTTTTTGACTTTTTACACTTACTTACACCCACATCTGAAGGGAACAGGCAGGGCCAGCTCACAAATATTGACTTTCCAATAACATGAGTGCACAGTGGCCTATCATATGGCTCAAATTAAAGCATTATGACATACTAGAGAAAAGTTGGGGTTAGGACCTCATTACTGCCACCCTGGGCCCCTGCATTCGCTCTCCATAGACCTGGCAACTCACAGCTCTGGTTTTGGACCTGGTCTATTCTAATTGAAGCAGCAATGCAGAGTAATTGGGAAGGAGGTACAGTGTTACTGTGATGGATATTGCTGGGCCAGTGTTTTTAAAGTTTAACCCAGTAATAAGCCCTCAAACCAGACCGCACTATCCCATTACCCTTTGAACTGCAGCAGAGACACACAAGAAAGATATAAATGAACTCACAAAATCTACACACAGAGACCTGCACACTGTATGACACGTACATGGATACATTTGGAGACTGCAACTATGAATTGGTTATAATAGCCGTGAGAGAGTGAGAGAGTGTCTGGCAGAGGCTAAGAAGACAGAGGCCTTCGGCCCATGCCTATTTGCCCAGCTCTGACCACAGATAGAGAGAAAGTGGTTTCGTAGAGCAGCATTAGCTCTTGATTATTTGCGTTAACCGGTACGTAGATTTACTGCCTGGGTAATGCGATCTGACTGGTAGTTAAGCACTAGCAGCAACACAGGGCAAGAAAGCCAAGACAAAGTTGCCATTCCCTCTCTGTTTCGTCAAACTGAACCAATAAAAGTCTTGCAGTTCTGCCCCTGAGTTGCTGTCTCTGCCTCTTGCTGACCTGCCTCATTGAGAAGACATTTGGAAATAATCAGTGGTGTGTTTTAAGGGAAAGCGCTTCCTCTATCAATCCCTTTAGATAAGGTATCTATGAGCCTGCCTCTTTGGCCCCGCACACGGAATTCATCACCTGTTTCCTGTTCGCTTTTTAAGGGTCCCCTCATTTTCACTCCTATCTGTCCAGAGAGCAGGGGGTAATATTTGTGCATTCCTGCATGTTTTTGTGTACAAAAGAATGGGGATTATCATTCTAGTGTGCTTGTACAAACTTTGGGTACATTTACGTCAGGATAGTCTGCTAGACTCGGTCCAACTGGGGACCCAGCTCAGTTGCAGACTGAGATCGCATTCACATTGCACTTTGGTCAAACAAGTCAAACCATTAAAACAATATGTCACAATTCCCACCAAAGGTGCCACTAGACTAGTATTTAGGAAAAGAGAGGACAAGACCCATGTGCAGAGGAAACTCTGTTTCCTCCACTTGCGAGCTTTGGAGCACAAAACTATTGGGTTGTTTTGTTTGTTTGTTTTTTTTTTTTCTTTGGTCCTATGCAAGTATACTACAGAATTACATTGTAACAATAAGCACAGGATGAACAACAGACGACGCAAAAGGCCCTTAACGCAATTGATATTTATTTACCCACAATGCAGTACTATGCCAAATGCAGGAAGTGACTTTTTTTTGTAGTCCACTTCCTGTATTTGGCCTGCCTGAAATGGACTGAGACCTGCATTTGTACGGTTTGTACTGCTTCTTTGCTCTGAATCAGAATTCATTTGGCGCATTCACAGCTCCCCAAACGAAGCAAACTTTCAAAGCAAACAGACTAGGATTCAAATCAAAAAGGCTGATGTGAATGTGCCCTTTAAGTAGTTATATGAATCATCCATTTAAGATGTTTTTTTCTTCTTTACCAAAAGCAAATAAGGTTCTTTCAGTCTGGGCCAAGTCAGTAGCTCTTGTTCATGGCCTTCACTCTTCTTCTAGTGTTACATCATACTTTGTTATAATTTATTACCTAAAGAGTTGTAAATTAATAGAGGGATGTTTTACATTTTTACACAAAGCCTTGAAAACCCTTAAAAACAGTTTTAAGGCTCTTTGCTAGGCGACATAAAAAATCTAATACTTGTGAAACGAATTCAAGCTGGTAAACTTTGCAACATGTTAGCCGCTCTTTTCTAATCTCTGCTTTTTTACTTTCCTCTGTAAATCCTCTTATGAGGGAGAAATGTTTTAAAAATAATGGATTTGACAGCAACTTTGAGGCTTCTTTCTTCTGCCTATTCAGAGTGCTATAACAGCTGAAGGAAAGATGATGTAAATGTAAGTTACAAGGCAGTAGCATTTATATTCTGCCAAAGCACCTGCATATAAATTCTATTATATCTGTAGCTGTCTAGACATGTGTCATTGTGTTATTGAGCTTGCTCACATGCATGATCAGATCAGCCGCCTTTTCTCAGCTAAAAGTGTATTACTGGTGTTTTCTAACTCCCACCACGAGCTGCTCAAATTTTTGCTTTAATTGCAACAGGACTGGTAATAACAGGGGGCAACAGACCCCACCCAGAGCTTTCCAAGCTTTTGAACAGGTGAACTCCTTTCTCATCCTGACCTCCTTTTTCAATGACATACATTTGTCTATTCACTTGAGATCTAATAGGACCTAGTCACCTTTGCCCTGCTTGGTGGACCCCTGAAGAGTGCCTTCTTCACCTGGTATTGTGCTGCTAGCTACACCTTCCAACTGGCAAATCCTCCACTCATGCCCGCTTTTGTCCTTCTGCAATTTACTCTGACTTTGTTCAGTTAGTTAACCTAGCTTCCCCTCCCTGCTGAGAACTTAGACAGAGAAGAGGAAAGAGGAAGGAGGAGGTGGGGGGAGAAAGGGAGCTGCAGAACTAAGGAATGAGGGGAGGAAATCAAATTTGCATGATATCCCCCTTTTTATATTACTTCATTCTCTTTAACTAGAAAAAACACATTCTCTGGAGCAATTGGGGTTTATGGTGCATCGTGCGACCATATAGGAGAATCCTCTCAATATTCTCTCTATCCTCTTTTTGAGTGTGCCTAGTCTCTGTCATGTCTGCTCTCACATGAGATTAGAATCTTTAAAGCTCCCTCCACCCTATGCCTCCCCAAAAATCACACACACACACACACACACACACACACACACACACACACACACACACACACACACACACACACACACAGAAACACACAATCCAAAAACAGGACTAACAAACAACAGATTAAAAAGGATTATCAGTCAAGTGAAAGACAGGGAGATGAACCCCCAGCTTGTTTTGTCTTTGGGGTTTTGAATAGGCATCACTCCCATCCAACACTATCAAGGTCCAGTTACACAGGACTAGAAGTTCATCTCCCCTGACAGACACCAGGGTAGACAAAGGCTGACACACATGGCCAAATGCATTTTTTGGAACTAATTTAACCCTTTAAAACCAAGTTTTTTTGTTGTTTTTTTCTAATCTAAAGTTTATATAGATGTATGTATTACAGAAAAGTTAACGCATTTAATTGAGGAAGTTTTGTCAGTGCACAGTTTCCACTGATTACTACAACGCACAATGAAGACCTCTGTTACTAACTTTGCAACTTTTTTTCAATTTAAAGAAATGCAACTATCAAGAAGTGCTGTGATATTGGACACTCTTGGTGAGTAACTTGAAAGAATGTGTAGTTTACTCTCGGTTAGCAACAGCTGCCGCAGAAGAACACACAAGAGGCTTGGTCGCTGTGGCCAACTTCAAGCCGTAGTCAGCAGGCAGTGATCACCGCAGTGTGACCAGACTGATCCCGCCTTGGTTTACTGTCAGATGTTAATCACTTTAAATAAACATTGTGGATAAGACATTTTACAAGTTAAAATTACTGTAACATGTTG
Source organism: Telmatherina bonti (assembly GCF_933228915.1). Lineage (NCBI taxonomy): Eukaryota > Metazoa > Chordata > Actinopteri > Atheriniformes > Telmatherinidae > Telmatherina > Telmatherina bonti. Next base: position 17,970,468 of record NC_136627.1, on the reverse strand, counting down.
TAGACTCTTAATTAGAGATCAGCTGGAACTGTTAGTTAAATTATTCAAAATAACGCCAGTCTGTTCAGTCCAGAAATATTTATCATCATTTATCATTATATATATACATATATTATATATATATATATATATATATATATATATATATATATATGTATGTATGTATATATAATTTCTTATTATTTGAAAAAAAAACTAATTTTCCAGACATTATCAGACCTTGAGTTTATAATGTTAATGTGTAACCGGAGGTTGGTTGGTACTCCATAGCGAGGATACTGATATCATACTTCCGCCTAGTGAATTTGGACCCATTCATAAAAGTGCAAGCAATCAGCTGTGTTCATGCTGTGAAATCCACTGATGCATGCGTTGTGTGGCATGTGAGCTCTGACTCCAGCTGTTGTAGAAAAGCCTTTCATGGATTCTACATAGCCCTGTTGGTACAAGGGGTGGCTAACTAGAGTATAAGTGAATCCTATACCTTAGATTTGTTAATAACATAAAAGATGGCAGCCATATTGACACTGCTGTTTTGCTCTTTTGTTTTTTCTGTATTGGTTTGTTTCTTATTCTAGTATTATTTAATGCCTCATCCTAATGCTTTTGTTTTAACTAGTATAAATTTTATTAGGAATGTCTGGAGGTTGGTTCCTGCTGCCTGGGCCTGGAAGCATGGTAGTCAGGGCTTTACACACGGTGAGCCACAGGTAAACCCTGCATGGTTCCTTTGTAATGATTTTTATATTTCCTTCATTTATTTATTTATTTTTTTTGGTTGGCACTTTATATTCTAGTTTCATGTCTTTTGCTTTGTTGTGTTCTACTTTGTGGGCCACAGCTGTAGTAGGGGCCTGAAACCAGAAAATTAAACTCCAGTGTCCACAACTGTAACCCTCCTCCCATAGTATGACTTTATTGTAGTACAAAAGGTATCCACCAGCGGCTGAGGAGAAGTATCAAATTGTGTTTAATAAAGGTTTTCAGTCAAGTTTTTACCATAAAGTGATGCAAAAGGTTTTCTATCTAATATGATACATGATGCATATGGCATTAAAGGGTTAACAGGAGACGATGCATCTCCTAAAATAAAGAAGTCAGCTCATGTTAACACACATATTGTTAATTCACCAGTAATCAGTTGTTGCCTGATCTGAAGACTAAACAAGTTAGATAACTGCACAAGATGCCCCTCCCAGTCATTCTGTATCTCATCAATAACAAATCTCCTTAGAAATTTGCATCAACTCATCATAACCTTAAATGACATTGCAAAGTTAAACTTTCAAAAATCTTTCATCCAAAATATATCACCAGAAGTTTCGGATATATATCTATATCTATTGTAGGTTTTGTGAGATAAGAAAAAAAAAAGTATTTCTATAAAGTCACCTCAAACTACCCTTGTACTGTATGGCCTTGATGAGAGTTTGTAAATTTTCTTTAAGAAACAACAGAGGGTGAAGTCACAACTAAATAATAAATTCAATCATCACAGGAAGGTTAAGTAAACTTCAGATTAACATAAAATGGTTAGATCGCGTATTGTGTTTGTATCAATCAGTATTTTTCATTCCTTTGTCAAGCAATGTCATCAATGTGCTCTGGACCACAGAGGAAAAGAAGCATCACAGATCTCAGTGTTTTACACTATTTGGTCTCGTACAGCACATTTAGTGCTTTATGATCTGTGTTGCAATTCATTAGGTGCCATTGAGACCAAAGCAAGTTTATGAACTGCTACTTCATTATCATCCACAATGTCTCAACAGTTAGTTAGTACCCTTCTTATAAGTTCCCACAATGATGTCAGTGCAGTTGTTGTGTTCACAATGCCTTGACAGTCACTATTCACATCGTCTTTGTAGCCGCAAAAACTTTTCCACTTTGAATTTCTTAAAAGTATATGTGAGTGTGAGTGTGTGAAAATGTGAGGATGTGTGTCCATTGAGACAGCGTGTGAGTGACAGAGAGGTCCATCCCTAGTTCTTGTCTTTGTAAGCACTGCAGGCAGGGCCATCTACACTGACAGTAGATGGGAGGCGACAGGGGCTGGAGGATTAGAGGGCTTTTAGCCAAGACTGAGAGTAGCTCTTTCTCTCTATGACAGAAAGAGGTGACAAGCCGTCAGTGCACTGGGGACAGGCGGACAGCCAGCCTGAGACATCTGCATTCATTCAGGACAGCAGCTTATCCGTGCACAAGAAACACGCCCACTTGAAACGCCCTCCATCTATACTCTCACACTCTGGTTTACACATGCACACAAGAGCATACGTTGACATACATGCAATACACAACATACTGATTCCAGGAAGTGCCTATTCCTAATGTTTGTACTGATAGGCCAAGTAGCAAATGCAGTTGATTACAATTGATTGTCTGAAAACTGTGCACCCTCAAATGTTCTGTAAAAGCGATTCATCTTTTTTTTTTTTTTTCCTCAGTTGACCATTATAAGCTTAAAGAGTTTCAGCTGCCGATAATTGAAAAGGTGGGTGTCCTCCTGGTCAGGCATCTGCCACTCCTCCTCTTTCCATCCTCTCATAGGAGGTCGAGAAGACAGCCAGAGCAAGGAAAGGCCCTGCCCAGCCATCTAATCCTCTATACCCATTCACCATCACTGCTAATCTCCTTCACCACCTCCCCACCACTGCTGCCACCATCACTATCGCCTCAACCTCCACCTCCGCTTCTCACTCAAGAGGTGCACAAAGACCCTAAGCACCCCTGTCCCGTCCCACTTACCATCCCATCCCTTCTTATATCCCTAACCTGCTCCGCCCATCGCTCCTACAGCAGGAGGCACCCAGCTCTCTAAACCCAGGATCCATAATCCCATGGGGCTGCAAGTTTGGGTGAGCCCAAAGGCTCATTGAGTGCCGGATAACTCTCTCCTGGACTCAGGCTCTCTGTCTTATTGTTGCTGTTGCTGAGAAGAGGATAGACACAAATGCAGTTTGAATTTCAATGTGCCTAACGACTCAGAGAGAGAGACAGCCGAATATGGACTGGTGGGCATCCAGGCGTTAAGAGTATTTTCGGGGAGGCTGTGGAGAAATACATGCAAATACATTTACAAGTGTGGGCCACTTATCTTTGGTCACATACATAAAACATGGAATGCAATATTCTTGGATTTTCTTTTTGTTGTTGTTGTTTTCCCTGTTTAATGTAAATAAAGAAATCCTCTTAAACCACTATTATTCAAATGTTTATGAAATTATAGAACTGCATGCCATGACCTAATTTGACAACAGGTTTGCTCTGAGAGAGGCAAATGAAACCATTTAGAAAATTTAATATATACAATGCACTATACAGTAGGTCTACATAATGCTGGGTTTATTATCTGTTTAAAATTTCAATAAAATTATACAATTGTTAATGTTAGTATATACTGTTTGTTATTGACCCAGTAACTGCATGCCATGCCATGCCATCTATATGTATCCATTGAACAAGTTTGTGCAACATCTGAAAGCCTTTGTCATCCCATTATGCCATAACATGTTTAGACAGTTCAACAAGTGACTGCAGAGGAAATTTCATAGTTGGTTCTAATGCCTTCTTAAACATGACATAACCTCTAATGTTTTTAAAAAATATTTCCTGTTTTTTTTTAAACTTGTCTAATTAGTCAGCAGTTTAATGGAAAGTTTGACAGCTCATTGAAGCATTCACAGACTTTTGAACCCCGCTGCAGGGTCTCTGTTATTGGTCAATAATATTTGTTTTTCATCTTCTACTTAGCAAATTTTCTGTTCTCCTTTTCTATGCTTCACTTACTTTGTCCCAAAACTTATAACTTACTGACATGATGGCATTTATGAACACAACTTCAACACAAACACGCTCCATATTTATCTGAGCTCAAAAACTTGTAAAGATACATATATGTACAGCTACTCAGATGCAGTGTACACATTCCTCTGGCTCACTCAGCATTTCAGTTCTTCATACAAGAGTGTAGGTGAGCTTGACAGACCACTCACAGCTGCCTCTCCACTTTTTATTTACAGAAGCTATCTTTCCCATAAGTCACCATTCCTGCATTCATAAAGCATCATGAATGCCATAACTCACTCTTCCCCTTTATGAATAAAGCTCCCAAATTTATGGTGATGGCGCAGAGGAGTTGTGGCCTCTCTGGTGACAAACTTCCTCCAGTCTGTCACCACCAGCTTTGGCCGCTCAGGGTCCTACATCAAAGACTCCAGATGGGTGCGCCCCTTTATCACTCCCCGGTCGGTGACATCACCTTGCTGCGACGCACAGAATTGATGATGAAAGCAAACATATCTGTCTTAACTCACATTTACCAAATCAATTTTACTTTTACAGACCCTCCATGGGGTTATTGGCATATTGACACTATGCAGGCGGGAAAGGAGAAGTGTGTGTGTGTGTGGGGGGGGGGGGGGGGGGGGGGGGGTTGTAGTAGATGGCCGAGGGATGGTGATGGGGTGGGGGGGGGGGGGGGTCAGTAGGTCTTAATGGTGTTTAGCATATTTAATGCAGAGGGATGTCATCACTGAATATCCATTCTGAATAATGTGGCATTTCATCATAAATTCTTTACAACTTATTTACTTAATGGAAAGAGTTATAGCTCGCTGTCAGGGTGGTAATTAAACATTGTATACAGTGCTGCCTCGCCAGGATCCCATCTTTTCCCTTGACTCCCCGCCATCCACCTGCCCTATACACACACACCCACACATACACATCCAAGCTCCTCTGCTTTTTGAATGCATATTATTATTCAAGATTCCCATAAATTAATGCTGAATAAAAATCAATGAAACCTTTTTTTCTTTATTTTCTTTCCTGGAAAAAAGACGCAAAAGAAAACAAACAAAAAAAAAGAAACCTTTTTCAACCCACTATAATTCTCTTTTATGAGGAAAGGAATAGAATTGGTTAATGATAATAATAATAATAATAATAATAATAATAGCTTATAATAAATGAAGGCATTTCCCCTCACTTTTGCTCACTACAGTTGCAAAGTGTCTAACTACACATATGATAAAGAGGAAAAAAGGCAGTGAATAAGAGGAGAAACATATTCCAGATCACAAAAAGAAAGACATTTTTTCATTCAAGCCAAAACCACTCAGTGAAATGATGGAAAAATGCTATGAAATGCAAATCCAACGAGCACCACTTAATTAGTAGCTGAGTTTTGACGTAACACAAACATATTCTCGGTCAGCTACTGAAATGAACTGAAAAGTTGAGTTTTAGCCTCTAGCACAGGAGGATCGCTGTATTAAATTGTCTAATCTAAACCTGTGACTTTTCCCTTTATTAGCTGCCTGGTCAGCTATTCTTAATGGGCCTGGCACTGTCCCACAAAGGAACAAAGCCCTGAATGTGAAGGGCTAAACCCTCACGTTCAAATTAGAGAGGATCTATTCTAGGAGACGAAATGAGGCTGATTCTCTGCCAGCCCCTTTATTCTGCTCAATAAAACCAAGCTAGCTTGACACTGACAGAGACCACATCTAACCTTTGGCCTTGTCCTGTGACCCTGCCTTCGATTTCTTTGTGTCTGCTGACCAATATGTGATTTGCCAATGGCCGCACTGGGTCCCTAACCAGAACGAAGGGGGATTTATGGCTTTTCATTTTAATTGAGATGAGAGCACAACCTCGACTTACTTTTTTTAAGTTGTGCTGAGCTAACATTACATCACTGGGCAACAAACAGCAACAGCCTTGTGGTCACTGGGCTGAAGGTGAATGATGACATAAGAGGAAATGTAAATGCTACAGTGTATTTTGGCCAAGGAATCCCTTGTCCCCATGTCAGAAATGTACTGCCAATGTTGCAGGCTGACCTAAAGCTGCAATTTCCATGTTTATGGTTGCATGTAAGCTCAGGATGCTCGGTTACAAGTATAATTTTTTTTCCAGACTTGTCATTAATTTTATCTAAAAAATACTGTAAATACTATGTGGTGGTCTTTGGTAGAATCTCCCCCCCCCCCCGTCAGCTCCAGACATTTAACAGCACACTTTAAGGAAACATTATTTTGCAAAGCAATGAATTTACGTTATATTATGAATATGCATATAAATCTGTCTTTATGTTTCAATTGAGGCACCACAGTTGCAGAACAAACTCTTTTTTTCCCACATTTCTAATTTATTTTGTGAAATAAAACGATGTGAGGGAAACTCCCAAATATTGTTAATAGATTATATTTAAAAAAAAAAAAAAAAGCCAAACAAAGCTCTTACCTCCCAGCCTTGACTGGGATCTTGGAGAAAAGGCCTGTGCTCTCCTTCATATGGTCCAAAGCGCTCCCCGATGTTCACCTTTCTGCAGCTCCAGATGCCAAGACCTCCACCTGGAACTCCTGACTCTCTCAGTTCAAAATCCAGGGGAATGGTCAAATCTTCTTGGGATAAAAAGATGCTTGGGCGCTGCAGTGACAAGGGGTACTGGGGGGAAGCTTCATCATCAGAGAATGGAGGGGAGGCTGGGTCCTCTGCCAGGGTCATTGACGGTGTAGGATCCCCATCAGAGCCACATACATCATCTAAGATGTCAGCTGGATAAAGCGCAAAGTCATCATTGCTGTCACCTGTGAAAGAAAAACAGTCTGTATTTGAAGGTAAAGCTCAGAGACATATTAAACAATTACTGGATTATTATGCATAATTCCCCCAAAAAATATTTTCAGTGTTGCTCTACAATGTTGGACTAACTCCAAAAGGTTTTGTTTCTTTAGAGCATAGAAGTTAAGAAAGGTCCTGAAGGAAGCTAACTTCTGTTTTTTGTTTTTTTTTTTCTTTTTTTTCCAGCAGCTTTTAGATGTGTTCTGAAAATAAAATGGACTGGAGAGGTCAATAACAAGCTTTCGGTCGCTAGAGCATAAACAGAGTATGTTTGCCATTTAACTAGGTCTGTTCCAAGGTGGGAAAACAGGGTCCAGTCAGCATTGTACAACACTGACTGTTTTATATTTCCTTTTCCTGTTCTCTTTCTTTGCTGTACAGTGAAAGCAGGGGGAATCAAACTGGGGTTAATTGTGAATAGAGTGAAACAGGACATCGAGATATGACCCTTGAACCTACACTTGGCTTCTCTGGAGTATTACACGTGGCTGGTGGAGCTCAGTGGAGGAGGAGTAATTGAATTAACCATAATGCTGTCAGTGTTGTGAAGCAAGGATGCACTGCTGTTAGGCTTCATCAAAGAACTTTGTGTCTTTTTGTGGGTAAATTGAATGAAGCATTAAATTTAGTAAAAACTGACTTGCTTGCACATAAGTCCAGAAAGATAGAGGAGTGAACCGGAGCGGATGGTAGAAAAGAAAGCAGACATTTGCTTTTTGATAAGTTAACAAAACTATGTGATGAAAAAGCATGCTAGCATGACTGACTGCCAGCCAGGTGTCACAAAGTGAGACAGACGGACACTAAATGCCTAAAATGATCCACAGGAAGCTGCTGCTTAGTGGTAGGTTGTGCCTAACACATGCTGACGGGTCACGGGGAGAGGGGCTCTGCTAATGAGGCTGAACAACCTATCTCTGCTCTGAGGAACATTCCTGTAGGGCTTCCTGTGTGACACTGTACCTCAGCGCTGTTGACCATGTAACCTTTAGTCCAAACAGAAACACACACAGGCACACACAAACCTTTTGCTCCATGGCTGTGAATTAACAGTGCTTCTGATTGACTGAACAGGTCATCGTGGCTTGCCACAGGCAGTCATGAACTAACCTTAGAGATTACCTTTGGACTTTGACACAATCATTGACCTTTTTTGCCTTTTTTTGTCAGCTGATACAACTAGATAAGGCTGCTACATTGTATCCTTTACATGTGTAACTCCAAGGGTGGTGCCGATACAGTGGACTACAAAGCTGTCAAATACTGCACAAGGTGTACATGAGCTTTTTGTTCTGAATCGTAATTCCTGTCAAAATGCGCTAGCTGTAGGGAGGTGGGGGTGTTGTGAGGCGGTAGGGGAGTGGGGGTTGTATGGATGAACACTCTGTGCTGAGTCAGCTGTCAAATACAGACAGATATGTGTTTTTTGTACCGCTGTATGTATGTATTTGGAGAAACATAATGTATCTATAGCTTGAGCCTTTCTCATAGTTAATCCCTGCAGCAATACCCGATCAGTGTTTTAACAACTATTGTGTTTGACACACACACACTGTGTGGGCCTGGTGTGTTTGAGGTGAGAGTCTTTTAAAAACTCTGTTGAGCTGGGCCTGGTATGAAACCCAATGTAGACCTGGGAATCTGCGTAATGATTTTCAGTGCAGAGCCTGTGTAACATGGTTACAGGTCTAGATGTGAAATTTGCCATATGGTAGAGAGGCAAGAGCTTTTAAAGGTAACCGTATCCCTGTTTTGCTGTTTCTCTTCTGACATTTCCCCTTTCATTCAGGTCTCCAAGTTTATACTTCATTTAGGCCAGATATGTTTTCGGTCTACTGGATTTAACATGAGAGTTTCAACTTATAAACATATATGTTTCTTAAAAGTAAACGTTATCCAAAAACAAATATGCAATAATCAAAGTTTAAAAATTTCATGTGCAGATGATTGATAAGTCAGCCTACACAACATACAGAGATGATCAGATCACTATATTTATGTGAATGTAAGTGTACTTTTTGTGTCTCTGCCTTTGCAAAGCAAAAAATAACTATTTGTTTATTCAGTGATGGACATTGCTTTATCAGTACAAGTTTACAGCCATGATGAAAGAAGGAATTCCGAGTGCAGAAGGGGAACTCCAACAGTGAGAAAAATCCCAATGTCTACTACATTAATGGCATAGATGGCACCCCACGATAGCAGAAGAAAGCAAGAAAAAACATAAAACCCTTTGATGTTGATCTACACACGAGACAACACAAAAGATTTAGTACATGAGTGTAAGGAAAACAATATTATCTCTGTATCAAAATCAGCCATTAACACAGGAAAATACATGGTGACACTCACATAAGCACAGACAAGCACACGCTTGCATATATATCATGTATTCAAATGCTTGCGCTTGACATCAAATTCATTAATTTTTATTAAGAGGAAAAACATTTGTTCCCAGGCCTGCTATCTGCATGGGTGGAATGATTTTCACCCCTGCCACAAGGTGTTGGGCGGACTCATACATCACATGATTACCCCGAGCAGCGAACAGGGCCGCCATCATCAGGGAGTGAATTAAAGATGATAGAAAGAGCTATTAATCACTATGACAAAGCCCCTAATAGAGGTATGACCCAGCCATTGCTGACGGGACGCCAAGGGGACGCACCCATGGGACAAATGGATACATATGTTTACAGAGAGAATAACCTACCTGTGGACACAGTCAACCCGCACTCTTTCAGTGCTTTACTTCTGTAAACTTAATCTTTTGCTCTTTCATCATTTATAGCTTTCCAATGTTTGTGCATCTTTTCTTGTGTTCATTGATTTTTTTCAGTTGGCTAAACTGCTGCTTGTTTCAAGATATGTTAACTTTCATTCTTTGCATGAATGAGGCATTAAAAAGACAAATATAAACCTTGTGGTGAATTGATTATGTGCGCTGGCAATATCAATGTAGAAATACTCCAGAGTATAGGATTTCTTTCTAAGATGGACTTTTTTAGGAGAAAGAAAGAGGAAAGAAGTTTTTACACCAGGGACTTTAAACTCTAGGAGTTTTATATGAGAGTCTTTTCACTGCATCTCTAATAGAGTTGGATGTGCTACAAAGTGGAAAAGGTATGCATTTTTCTTTTACCATATAGAAAGGTCTAAGTGTTGACTGATGAGGTTTTAGATCCTAAAAAAGGGAAAGGAACTCCTCATATTAGGAGTATTGACCCTGATTCTTATCTAAAGGCATCATTTGTTGTCTGTGATAATAATCAAATGTTATTGGGGGGGCTCACTCTTATACCACAGGTCAAACACTTGATCCTCTCCATTAGTCATCATCCAAATTTTGACTACATGATGACTACAATGCTTAGCATTTTATTTATTTATACATTTGAAAAAAAAAAAAGTCACAAAAAGTAGTTGCTTTGTCTGTTCTGCCCTGAAAGCAGCAAAAATTGACTGAATATGCAAAAGCCTAGAAATGCGTGAGCACAAGATGATTGCTGTTATTGTGTCCTTGTTCTTATGACTGAAACATGCTGAGAGACTGGGACTCAATTCAAAACAGAATAGAAATTATTATCTTTCATTTGGTTTATTTTAAATGTTCTCACAGCCACCGCCTATCAGGAATTTACTGCTGTTGATTTGGTAAGTGCTGTTAATTACAGTGCATCAGTGTGCGTCTGCATTCCCTCAGCAGGGTGTATGGGAGCCCTAAGGCCTCGGGAGAGGGAATAAGCTTCCTAATTAACTCTGTCTTTGTGCTTAATGGAGGCCTTAACACTGCTTTTGGTCATGTTTTGATCCACAGGTCCATTGGGGAGAATGTGGAAGTGACTGATACAAACCACAAACATTCAAACCTGCAGGTAACTCTGAACAAACACTTCCAAACAATTGTTTTTTTTTGTTGGTTTTTTTTTGTTTTTTTTTAATTTTTCAACATGAGTTTGATTTTAGAGTTAAATGTCTTAAAAATATGTTTACTAGTAGATAAATTGAAGCAATTACTGTCTAGATAATTTTAATGCATCTACAAATATAGATAAATAAACCTGTACAAAAATTGACACTTTGTAAGTTTATGTGAGTAAGAGGAGCCAAGCAATCGCATCAGGATAAGCACAACTGTTCAATGGCCACTTCTCATGCACATATCCTCACAAGAAGGCATCCATATTGCATTTAAGCACACACAAGGACATACATGCAGGCTACCATAACAAGAGCAGAGCTCTAAACAGTCTTTATTAATGAGAGCATTGTCTGTTTTTCACCATCATGTTAGTCAACTACTCCGCCTTCCAAATGGAAAACACTCCATTAAGAGTCCTGTGCAGCGTTACAAATTAACACCGTGCAATAAACCTAAACTTCGAGCTGGTCCCTCTGTGCACACTTACACACACACACACACACACACACACACACACACACACTAAGACACCTAATTAATTAGCATTAGTTGTGATTAATAATGAGCGTCCTTTAATGGTAAATCTGCAGCTCCGATGGCAGGCTGACACAACAAAGGAGTCTGTGTACGCAGCGGGATTTATCTGGGGAGCTGCTCGGGGATTTTAACATGTTTCTCCCAGGCCTGACAAATGGCCTATTAATTATCTAATGTTGTCTGACAACAACCGCTTGATAAAGATGTATGTTTAGACAGAGTGAGGAGGGGACGATACAGCAGAGGCAAAAGAGAAGTAATAGAGAAAGAAGAGGAAGATTGTTTATTTGGATTAAAGAAGAAAAAGAGAGGCGAGACTCGCATGCGGTTGGAGACTCCTGATTTATGTACACATAACAACCAAAAACTGCAGCTTCATTCTTTTCTTGATACATTTGTATTAAAAGATAAATCATTGTAGTGAGATAATCAATATGAAGGATTAACGAAACCAGATTTATGCTTGATGAAATGCTAATGCATGAAGTCTTGATGCAAAGAGATGGATATGCAACACACACACACACACATACAGTTTCATTCCTTAAACCACAATCAATATCATCAACGAGGAAGTCTCCACATAACCAAACCACTTTATACCATTACGTCTCTGAAAACACGGAGCATATGGGCATCTCTCCTCCCTACTCCTCCCCCCAATTCAATCTCCATCCTGAGTCTAATTTGCAGAGTTTATCTTCTGCCTGTATGTTGACAGGTGTTCTTAAGGGGGATGCCCGTTGCCAAATGATTTTTATGATTGTTTTAGCACCGCATTTGGCCTAATGAGAAAGGATCCCAGTTGAACGCTAACTCAGGCCTGACAGATGAAAAGCAAACAGAATAACAACCCAACACCCACATTGTTTCCACAAACCATACATCAGCTAAGGGAAAGCCCTCTGATCACACAACAGACCCCAGGATCGAGAAAAGAAGAGGGAAGAAAAGGATAAAATGTAAAGAAGGAAGATAGTGGAGGAATGAAAAAGAGAGAAGGAGTAAGAGGGGTTGCATGTTTTTTTTCCACAGTTTGTGAAGACAAAGTTTATTTTAATCATGCTGACTTGTTCTTAGTTTATGGTTGACAAAAGGGTGATGTGACAAGAACAAGTTGACAGATGTCATTAATTCTTCATCTTCTCTGTCTTAGCCCCTGATTCAATTCCATCGCTACGCTCCTCAACATGTGTCACAAATCCTAAGCTTTTGATTTGTTTGCTCTGGTCACCTGTGCCATAGTTTTCATCCATCTTCTTGTTCCACCATTTACATGTCTCTATCTTTTCAGAGGGCAATGTCAGCAGCTTCACACTAAAGAAAAAAGAAATTGCTGCCAAATGCCCTTAAGATGTGACAAAGAAATTCAGAAAATATATTTGACCATAATGTTTTTTAAAAAAGAGACACTTTTTCTAAAATATGTATTCTTAGCAAAAATATACATCTCAATGCAAACATGCATTCAGCATTCACAATCCATCTCTTTTCCTCGCTCTCATGTCATGGCTAACTGCCATTGGGCCCTAATATAATTACGGCTCACCGTTGTGCACATTTGAGAAATTGATTCCTTTGATGAAATGTGAGGGAGGCAGGTCTGGGCTGAGCAGAGAGAGATGTATATCCAAAGTGGTTGCTGCCAGCCGTTCCAGCCCTGCGGAAGGCCCCCTGGGTACCAAACCGCTAGCTCTACCCGGCCCAGCCTGGCTCAGTCGTTAAAAGAAATGATAGCATGTGTGCTTTGTTTGATTTTGATGTCTTCATAATGCATTATACAATTAGACTGATTTGACAATTTTCATTATACCTGATAAAATATTTATGTAGGCCTGCGGATGGTTGCTCTTATCAAAGCAGGCGGATCTGCAGTGCAGATGGGAACTAACATCAACAGTGAGAAGCCATCATAAAATTAATTCCTCACCCACCCCTCCCTAGGGCAGGTGGCTGTTCATCTCTCAAGCTCGGGTTTTCTACCAGAGTCCTGGCAGCTTGAGGGTCCTACACAGTATCTTAGCTGTTCCTAGGACTGCGCTTTTTTGGATGGAGATGTCTGATGTTTCACCAGGTATCTGTTGGAGCCACTTCTCCAGTGTGGGGGACACAGTCCCCAGTGCTCTGATCACTCTGGGTACTACTGTTGCTTTCACCCTCCAGGCCTTCTCCAATTCTTCCTTGAGGCCTTGGTACTTCTCCAGTTTCTCATGCCCCTTTTTCCTGATATTTCCATCATTGGGGATGGATACATCGATCACCACGGCTTTCCTCTGCTGCTTATCCATGATCACTATGTCCGGTTGGTTGGCCACCACCATTTTATCCATCAGGATCTGAAAGTCCCAGAGGATCTTAGCCCTCTCATTCTCCACCACCTTGGGCGGAGTTTCCCACTGGGACTGAGGTTGTCTCCTGTCCATATTTCTGACTGCAGTGGTTTTAGTGCTTCAATTCATTCTTGAAAAGCCAGCATTAAATATTTATTGCACTATTATCATGCTTAACTACTTTGTTGTCAGCCCCTAATGTGCAACATATTTACATTACCTGCTTACAGAATATTATACCAAAGTTATGAACAACATTTTGTGCAATTGTTACTTAATCTTTTTGTTGCACAAGGTCAACATCTGAGTCCTTGCTACTACAACCCAATGAAGGGAAAGTTATAGCATTTATGAACTACATGGGGATCAGCACCTTGACTGCAGTGTGTTACATAAAATTTAAATAAGTTTGTTGGCATGTTAAAAGATTTGCTGGCATACTGATAAATAGTTCAAAGCAATCAATTTTTAATTTTCTTTGAACTTCCTGCAGGTTGACAACAGTGTCTTTTTGGTTTGTACTTGAGAGAGTTGGTGAGTCTTTTGCATCTGTATAATTGGTGGGCTTAGAGGTTGGAGCTTGTGAAACTTTGGTCAGTTTCATACATTTCTTTGCTGTATCATGGCATCTTTGCATATGGGGGAACATGAACAGAGACAGTGATTACAACTGTGGATTCAGATCTTAATAACCTAATTGTTTTGGGGGGTGAAAATATATTTTATTTGGTGATCATAACACAAGTTATTTAGGGTTGCAACACAAATTATGAAATATGACCATTGAGAAACAATTGAAAATAAAAAAAAGCCTTGAGATTTTTAAAACAATGCACCAAGTCCAGTATGGTTAAATAAATAAAAGCAATGCAGTGTATAATGAGGGATCCAGTCTTTAAGACCAGTATAACCCCATATTGATCATGTTTTTATAGTAATAATTCAAGATTTGACCTGCACACACACATAGTTTTTCAACTTTCTCTGCAAGGAAGTGTAATTTCATGTTACAATCATATAATAAAAAGCAGGCCAACATGCCAAAATACTTCATTGGATTTCATTGCAAAAAGTGTGTGTGTGTGTGTGTGTGTGTGTGTGTGTGTGTATTTCCCAACTGAAATATACATGAAAATAGGCATCGACAAATCCTATAAAACTCCCAATACCCCTGGTTGACGGAAAGTTGATATGGAACGGAGGGAATTGATGGTGGACAGAAGAAAATAGGATTGGATTGCCATGCACTCAGGTCTGTCTATAGCAACCATGTTAGCAATGATGTCACAATACCTTAGAGAATATTTGCATATAAAATTAAATACTGTCCGTTTACTTTTTTTGATTCAATAATTTAATTTGTTTAAGATCTGTTGGGAATGAGAAGCAGCCTTTACATTGTTGTTTTAAACATGCTCATAGTTTAGATTTAAATTAAAATTCATTCTATTGTCAATATAAATGAATCCAATGAAATTAAGTTTACGTATAGTCAGCACCTTTCCAACATATCATTCAAATATAAGAAAGGAGTAGCGTAAGCTCATATATTATTCCCTACTCCTAAAACAGTGATACACAATCTATTTTCCTTGAGGACCCCCTCCACGCACCTACTAAATTCCACAGGCCTCCTGACCCACCTCGTGTTGAATCCTTGCTAGATTTATGCGTTCAAAAGTGAGATTCTCATCATACATAATGTTTTCTGTCTGAGCTCTATCCTTCAATTAAACCAAAGTGAAATTAACAACACATAGCCTTAAATTTTGTTTTTTTCCCCAAAATATGGACCATGTGGAGACATTAATCATGATGGCTCTGAATGTCCAAAGCCTCAGGGGCCCCTTGTGTTCTTTGGAACCCCCTTTGGGTCGTCCTAAAGATCACCCTAGGGGCACCCTCTTAGGGTAGTCTCTAAAGCCACTGCGCTAAAAGACATAGTGCTGGAGGTGCTTGTGTACCTTAAAGACACATTATGTAACTTTTTGAAGTAAAAACTCCCTGTCCAGGACTTGTTCGATGACACCGTGATAGCTGTCATGTGCATTTCTAGAGCTGCTGCTACCCAGCACCTACAGAACATACAGTTCTGTAATGTGTCCATAGTTTTTTTTTCCTGAAAATGCAGTGTGATGGTGCATATTTGAGGTCTGCTGGTGCACTGGCTTCCCATCGGATGGGGTTGACAATTTTCCTGTATCAATGCTGCTGATCAGTGATATGGATAAATGGCCCATGAGTCCCATATGAAAGGGCTAATAAACATTGATAACAAAGATTTCATCAAGTGTGAAGGTCTGAATTGAGAGTCTATTCAATGTGAGTGCCTCATTTGTTGTTCAATATCCTTGTCTACTTCCTGCTATTCCCCATATTAGTGGCAAATTGACAACTAGAAAATAAAATGGTCTCTTAAGTAAAGTGGATAAAAAAAATCTAATAGTCAGCGATCTGGTTTCATTCAAAATCTTCTGATAAAGAAAAAACCTACATCGAGAGAATTTAATTATTTAAGAACTAAACTTTCAGTTTATCATAGCTAAATCTGTGAAATTATTATTAAAATATAAAAAAAACCATATATGTATTCCTTTATTTTCTGCCATTTTTATTGTTATTGCATAACCATAACTGTCCTGCAGACAAAACGACAAAGGACTGCTTCTGATTAATGACTGTCATAATGGGCTCAGGAAATGTACAAATATCAGTCCATTATTTTTCATGAGTAATCATGTACATATACAACCCTTTGTGAGAGCATCTTGTGACTTGTTTTGCAAATAATTGGATTCATCAGGAAACAATGTCTACCTCACACTCCCTGCATAACCCTTGTCCAACAAACCTTTCAACTGCTGGAATCTCTTTTTCTGTCTTCTGCAACTTTCTGTAGGAGTGATGGAATGCCAATAAATATATTAATTTAGGCAATAAATCCACCTGTGCTCATAGGTGAGTCTCCTTCACCTTTTTACTTCCCCTTTCTCTTTTGCTCTCTCCTTCTACAGCTCTCCCTCTTTCTCGTTTTTCTCACCTGCCTCCCTTCTTTCTCCCCCACTCCCTTCTCACCCTTCTGCAAACCTCTCAGTGTGCACAGCTACCCCACATCCATCACAGCTCAGAAATTTAAGGAGCCAAATTGGCCTCATCTGTCTCAATGTTGGATGCAGATGGAGTTTCTTCTGCTGAGGGAGGTGTAGTTAGTCACCCCTGCTGCCCCCACCCTTTCAATATACTGTCTTAAAGCCAAGTTAGTCGGCACCAACACTAAGAGGCCGGCTGTTGGAATAAAGAGGGCACAGCTGTGAAGTGACCACTGCACTGACCACGCACTTTCTCTCAATCTCATCTTTTCTTTTCTACTTTCAACGTAGCTTTTATTCTTTTTCCCACTTGCACTTACTTCCACTGCCAGCCCACACACAAACATAAACACACAAACAGCAGTGGCCATTGCAGAGCCTCCAGTACAGTGTCAAGCAGCCCAGTCCGACCTGGCTCGTTAATAAGGAGCCTAAATGAAGCAGCATGCATAAAACATGAAGCGCCGCGTGCTGCCGTAATGAACTGCTGCTCCATAATTGCATCTCAGAGCCGTAAAATGAAGACAAAATATTTGAAGAGGGATTCTGTCACCTCTCTGCAGACGCAACACTAATCACAGGCGTTCTGCGAGGCCCCGGGGGTCTCTCCCTGACAGAGAGCAGGGGCTAAATGCCCAGGGCGGTGACATTGGCAACACCCTCCAACTGATGGGACATAATTGAATGATTGCTGATTAGAAAATAGGGGAAGAGGTAATAGTATAATAGTGTCCAGTGTGTTATCAGAAATAATCCCACTGGGAAGGACAATGTGTGCCCAGGAATAGTTTTCAAAAAGAAAAAACATAAGAAGAGGAAAGAAAAAAAAATCTATATGGTGTGCCTGGAAGGAAAATATAATTTATTTAAGAGTCTGAAATCTTTATTAAAAGAAAATAAATGAAGTAGAACCTGGAATAGAATAGCATTGTTTTTACCTGTTATGGAAACCAGGTGGGTGAATATATTAGTGTTTCTCTCAGACAATCTGTTAGTCAAAGAAAAATAAGCAGCACCAAAAGGTTGTTACAAATTAACTTATTAAGAGAGTAAATAAAAGATTAAATAAAATGTGCAAAACAAACCTTTTAAAGAGAATTGAATAAACACACACACAAATTCACAGTGACAAGCTCAGAGACAAGCAGGGCTCTGGATGAAAGATTGGCATCCCACCCAGGGGTGTCACCCAGACAGTTACAGAGTTGCCGTAGTGACAGGGTGGCTGTGGTGACATAATGAAGGTGCTGTGTTTGTCACAGGGGGTCAGCGGTGATCACTACAACCGGCCAGGGGGAGGTTAGAGACACATATAATGAATCCCACCAATGACAAATGGCTCTCAACTAAGGGTTGAGGCATCTGACAAACTTAAGCTCATCACATGAACACCCACACACACACAGACACACACACTCAGAGGAAAGGAAAACAGGTGCAACACCAATACAAATATAAACACTGAAAAGCTGAAAAGGCTACATGAGAACCATGTGGTACCTGTGAACATGACCATTTAAACTTCTCCATTTTATAATTGCGTTGTTACTACTGAAAAACCTGGAGACTGTTGAAAAGCTCAAGCTCACATTGCTTTGAAACGCTTAATTAAATTATTTTTTTCTGTCTCCCTTTGAGACTTTAGGGGCCGCTTAAAAGTGTTCAAAATGTTTTCTTGATTTTTGCTACTGCAGCACTACAGTGGCAGGTCAAAGGTTATCAATACTGGCATTGCGCACAATGGGCTACATATAAAAGCCTCTGAAAGCATTTGGAGGCATGAGAATAAACAGACACAGGATGATAAAAAAAAAAAAAAAGCCTGCTGCTGATTCAATCAAGCAGGCCTGATGTCTATTTAAAAAGCTGAATTCAACCAGATGGAGGTATATGTTGGGAAAAGAAAGAAAACTATTCGTCTATTTTTTTAATGTGACAGGCTGACCACCTACTATAAACCCAACATCTTTCATTTTATGTGTTTGGATATGAATAGACTTTGTCTGAGGGGTTGGTTTTCCCTTTTCAGGGCCAACCTGCCTAAAGCACTACCAAAGCGGCAGGCCAATACCACCTTAACTTTGTTACAGAACTTGTTACATACAATAATGTCCTCTGCCACAGACACTTTCCAAACCAAGGGGCGACATGTGCAATAGACCCGGGCATGGAAAAGTCCTGAAGAGGATGTTTGTTTAATGATTGTTGGAAGGTTAACATTCAGCCCTGCACCCTGAGCAACAAAATCCCCCTTGGAGCACTGAAACTGTTTATGTTATTTGTTATGGAAGTCAATTTCCCTCTATTTAAGAGGTAATTTAACTGGACAATACAGTAGTCTTGTATGGGGATTGTTGTCTTCCTGTGTAATACACTATACAGTTCCACTCAGGAGTCAGGATAAGGAGAGTACGGGGCATTGTGAAGACTCATAGGCAATCAGCATGACTGCAAAAATCATGCCTTTTTTTTTTTTTTATTATTATTTCAACATTTAAACATTAAGAATTGATCAGCCACTTCCATTTGTGGGATTTTGGAATTACTTTTATTAAAGTAATATATGTCAACTTGATTTACTAACCCACTGAATAGAAAAATGATCATACTGTTTTTAGCTATTCACATTCTAATTTACAAAAATAAAGAACAAAAGCAATAACATTCCTGTGCCAGTCAGGGAAGGAGAGTGTGTGCTACTACATGTGCATGCGTGTGTGCTTGAGAAGCGTAGGAGGTGGATGTAAATGCAGAGTGACAGCTGCCAAATGACAGTGAGATTAAGGTGGGAATGCAGAAGGACACAGAGAAAAGGAGAAGAACATGACAGTAACAGCCACTCAGATTAGACCGAGATCCTGGGCACATGCTCACAATCCCAAGCATATCACCCACAATCCATCTCTGTGCTGTGGGAGGGAGTGGTGGTGGATGGGAAATGTGGGCTGGTAACAAGTGCTCAGTGTGTCATTCAGAGAGAAGGATCACAGAAATCCCCTGTTTCTTCTTCCTAATTCAAACAAACAGGCACTATAAGCAGAGCCACATGGCTTTCCTTAATGACTGACATTTTGTTTAAGAACCATTCATAATGCCCTGGTTCAAATTTAAATACTTGGTGTTTATTTCGCAATGAGCTGCCAATATTCACCAATGCAAAATTCCAAAGTGCTCCAGTGACTTGAGGCTGTTGACTTCATGCATCATTTCATTCTTTGGTTTTCCTGTTTTATACATATTTGGAGTGGCATGACTGTAGAATTAATGACAGATTGCCTGAACATCTACATGTTAAGCATGAGGCAAAACATGAGGCATTGTATGCAGTGTAATTCCTACAAGTTTAAATCCTTGGTATTTTTTACTTTAATACTAACCAAAAGCATTTGTTAGAGTTGTTGAATTGCATTTATCATGTTTGATGGGTCCACTCACTGAACAAATTTAATCAGTCAAAGCCTTCTATCTTTTAAAGTCTTAAAAATTCTTGGTTTCCAACATTGTATTGTAATTCTTTTTAATGACACAGATTTCATTAGAAAATGGACGCGTATATATATATAAAAAAAAGAAACCTTTCTATCAGATACATTATGACTTGGCACATAAAGCAATTACAACTCACAACACAACAAAGATTTAACAGCTTTTAAACTACTCATCAACAGTACTGCAAAAAGGACAAGAATTAAAAACATCCCCCAAAGTCATTAAAGTGCGGCTGCAAATGAATAATCACCTTATTTGAACCTCTTGTATCCAGTCATGCAACCAAAAATCAATCAGATCTACTTTTTTTAAAAAAAACATTGATGGACTGAGTGAAAGAATGCAAACTCTGCACTAACACTACAACCATGTACAAAGATGGGGATCAATTGTAATTAAAACTGAACAAATGTTCGCCTTTATACTCTCAAAGAGTGCATTGGTCATTAAATACATTTTCATCAGTTATCAGTTAAAGGTTTTTAATGACATCCATGACTTCTGCCTCCTTTGGGATAGCACTCACATTCCGTAGCAAATTTATTTGTGCTTGCTTTGCAATCAGAAGGAAGCCAAATTAAGTATCAAACAATTTAATGTTATGTGTCACTCTCCAAAACAATCTATATTATAAGCAGTTAATTAAACCTTCAAATTCAAATGTACTAATCAGTTTACGGCAGAGTGGGTGCCTGTTTTTTCCACATGAAACACTATGGCTGGGCAGACTGGTCCATTGCCTGCTCATTAACATGAAGGTGCGATTTGCATTTCCTGATGGCCTGTTTCAGTTTTTAATATCCCTCTTTCTGCTCTTACATCAATCATAGACGAGGTAGGCCACCATGGGCCACGATTAACCCTCCAAATCTGCCACAAAACAAATATTACAAGAGTTCACTAATTTGGAGATCAAAAAGCCACTTGTCCATTATATAATTGAAATGAAGGTAGAGTGTTGCACTTCTGAAGAGCTCTATAATTACCAGCTGTTAATTGCACACTTGTGGTGTCTCAGTTTTAATTAAAAAAGCAGCTCGTAGCTGGACGATAAGCAACGGTGGAGAGGCAGCGGTTTAATCAACAAAGCGAGAGGAATTTGTTTCTGCTGTGGCCAGCAGTGGGATGGAGAAATCTTCAAATAACCCAGGGAGATTAAAACATGTCCATTAGGACCAGTCAGGTTTTATTTGGGGTGGAAGGAGCGAGGTGCACTTGAAGTCATCCTGCTGCACAGTCCTCAGAGAAGCACGGCTGGGGGTATGGGTCTAATCAGTCTGTTGCTGGCCCTGAGCACTCAAGTGGAGGAATTGGACCCTGTTGGTGGTAAGAGAAGTTTGAGTAGGAAAGAAAGGAGTGAAGGAAGGGTATGAGGAAGGTAGCGGCAAAGGAAAAGCCCTCAATCACTCTCATTTTATGCTTCTTGCACTTTCTCTTCCTGCTCAGTTCCATTTGACGTGTTTAGTAGCTAACTAGTTTGACAATGAGCCAAATAGTCTTTAAACTATAAGTCTTGCTTTGTGCACCATCTATTTGCTTTACACATTTGTCACTAAAAGACAACCTGGCAATCTATACAAACAGGAGCTATCTCTCCAGGATGTGTCTGTGCCCTTAGACAATACATGAACAACTTCAGGTCTCTTGGACATCAATTCCGCCTATTTTGTGACCTCTTGAACTATATCAGCGAACTATAAACCCCCCCAAAAAAACAACTTCTGTACTTGACAAGTCCCGGTTTGTGGCTATAACTCACACAGTGTTTATATAAAAGAGACAGATACCTTGGTCAGCATCTGTCTGGGCTGATTCCAGACTTACAAAGACTTTTGAAAGTCCAGCCACATATATAATAGTACATGACTACATGAGTGTGATAACCTCATCTACCCTTTCTCCGACCTCCTTGCTCTCTCACTGATAAAACTGTCTGCCAGGAAGTGTCCTTCACTGTGCTTCCTCCCTCTCACACTCAATCAACACCTGTCTCCAAGGTGATCAGAATTGTGATGCCAAGGCAGTGCCAGGCTTTTGTACACCTCAAAGAGACAAACTAACTTCTCCTGAAATCTGAAAGAATGCCGTCCACATTCCATCTACTCTGAGATTAAACATGTAAAAATGCACATCTAAGAAGTAATAACAAAATCACTAGGGGCTTCCCAGACCCCCTGAGTGTTGCAACACTTTTAGATAAAGGGCTGTGAGTTTATCTAAGGAAACAGTCGCTGGGGCGAGGATGGTCTGGCCTCACTGACAGATTAGTCCAGCCCAGGCCCACTTCCTGCCTGCTGAGGACACTAATTAGAAGGAAGGACTGACACTACAATAAGAGCTGACGGTTGAGTGCACTTAGTACAGCTTCACACAATCCACTGCTGTATTAGTACAGCAACTGCACCAAGCCATAAATTTCATCGCATTAGCCAGCGCTTATCTGATGCGACAAAGTCAACCTGGATGTTGTTTGGACAGAAAAGTACAAGGGCAGTTCTGGGGTGTTGATTTATCAGTGGAAGTATGCAAAGTGTTTTATTTGAAATTTTATCAACACCACCCCTCACTCCCTGCTTCTCTCTTTCTTTCCTCTGGTCCACATCCTTAACACACTCTCGATCTCTGTGGAATAACACACACATATCAGAGTAGACAAAAGTCATTGTGAACGGGGCAAGTTCCCAGTGTAAATGACATCCTGTTTACAGACACAGTTGAACAGTGTCACTAGGGTCATGGTCACCAACACCTTGGCGATCTGTCTTAAGGCCAACATCTTCTCTTGATATACAAATGACCTTTAACCTTTAACAAATGTGGCTACGGGAAAGGAAAACGTTGAACACCCCAAAAAATGATGTAGCACACCTTTGGTTGTAAGTAAAACTAAGAGTAAACATAATGAAAAAAAATAAGTATGAAAATAAGAAAACATTCACATAATATACCCACATAAACATCACTATTCTTGTACTCCAAAATCACTAAATGGAAGAAAAATATGCTATTACCCAGAGGGCACATTTACAATTTAGCGATACAAACATGCATGTAGCAGACTGAGCTGTTTTACAATGCCACCATGAGCTGAGCTATTGTTTTATTTTGAGAGGTGCTGGCTGTTATTGGATTGTTTTACACTAGCTGGGAGAATTTTGTTCCAGAGGCACTCCGTGTGGTGTGAAGTGTGTTTGCCTGAGTCAGACTCAAAAAAGGGAAAGAAAA
Organism: Telmatherina bonti; assembly: GCF_933228915.1. Classification (NCBI taxonomy): domain Eukaryota; kingdom Metazoa; phylum Chordata; class Actinopteri; order Atheriniformes; family Telmatherinidae; genus Telmatherina; species Telmatherina bonti. The sequence continues at coordinate 17,947,246 of NC_136627.1, read as the reverse complement.
GGAGAGGTTGATGGAGAGAGAAAGGAGTATGTACATGTGTGGCACCCTTAAGCTTTAAGAGTGTGTGTTGTGGTTGCTGCGCCTCTGTTGGTGTTTATTCATTGGGAAGCTAATCTGTACCCTGCTGAGGTCTGGCTGGGGTCCTCAGATTCAGGTGGTTTTTCTGCACACTATGTACGACTACGCTAATGACGTCTGACCTGCTAATGTTTGAAAACAAAAACGAACAAAATTACTTGTCAATGCATCATCACTTCATACAGTTAAAGAACAATACTCCATTAGTGTCTGTTTGCTATTTAATACAGTAAGAAAGCCAATAAATGTCACATTGCCTATGCACTTCCATATTCTTCTACATGCATTGATCCATCTATGTGTCTCGCATGAGGAGAGTATGCTGACTTTGAAAGTGGAAGCGGGCATTTACTGGCCCTCTCTGTGGTTGTGCCAGCGGGCGGAGTGGCGCGTCAGCATGGGTCGAGCGCCACAATGTGCCTGTCAGTCTGTGGAACATCCCAAAGGAAAAGGGCAAGAGGCAGCCCCCGCCAACCTTGCCCATCCATCATTGTGACACCACAAGCTGCAGTCATGGGAAACCCACCACTGGCCAGTCGCTCTGGACTAGAGCTAGGAAGGAGGGAAAGGAGGGGAGACAAAACTTGCCATCCATTAAAAACACATTGTTTTGTTTATTATAACTAGTTAATGAGGTTGAAGTGAAGTCCCGCTTTGTTTTTCAACCACTTCCAGAGGGGATTTGGAGGCAGAAGGCCCCATTGCTGGGTCTGGGCAAAGCAACTCATAAGGGCCTGGGTGTTTTATAATGGACGGTCTATAGATTTTATGAGAGAGGAGTTGGCCATGTTAGGAGCGAGATCCTTGGTTCTTGTAAAATGAATTGTTTTTAGGGCTTTTCTCCATATGCTGAGCTCAGACTCAGAGTTTATTTTACAGTTTGCCATCCCTCCTTCTTTTTTCTCGAATACACTCAGCTGCGTTGTCAAACATGGCTTAGCTCATGGATCCAAACAAGGTTTTGTTTTAGAGTCTAGAGCCAAAATGATCAGCCGTTTTAACAACTCCTTTTCACGGTTTAACAATGGTGTCAAGCAACTGCAGGTATGTTTAAGAGGAAAGCAAAATATTGCAACTTTATGATCCACATAAGACATGTTTTTCTGATGACAACTTCTCTGAAAGCCAAGTTTTGAAAAGTCATGAGTATAAGCAGCATCAGCACTTTGGGGAGCCAGAGGCCTCCTCTCCACGTCTGGTGGAGACATGCAAAAGGGTCTACTCTCTGTCCGGCCTCAGCAGGGGCTTGGGTTGCCTGCTGACATGTCTACTTTAATTGTCAGTATTAAATCACTTGCACCTTAGCTCAAGATGCTATCAGCCAGGCATTCAGATCCTTTACAGTAGCAAAACACCCTTTAGTGACATATTCACCATAAGTCTCATGCATACAGGCGGCAAGGCATGTGCATGCATTCACACTTTTAAGAAAATTAAACAAACTTGTGGATACAAAAGCAGAATGGCGTCCGGTGATAGACTGATTGTCAGCAGAGTGGATGGACAGGCAATGTTACTCCACCCTACCCTTATTGCGGGCCACCCATCAGTCACTGAGCACACCTCACCACCAGCTACTCTGCCAACTGTTTGCTTTAGGAAGGCAGCTCAAAGCCAATTAAAATACACTTGGAGCTGTGTCCGACTTGTGTTTGGAGAAATAATATATGTCCAGGAGTCTAGTCGACATTGCGTGTGCAAGCAGGCGAGAGGGGTGCGCCCTGGGTTGTTGTCTCAAGATGTAAATTGCCATTATTAGCACTGAGAAGATGCTTCTCTTTGAGTTGAAGCTAAAGCGAAAAAACAGACATGCATTTTATGTGAGTTGTTATGACTTCTAAGAGGAATAATATTATCGTTGATTTCATCATCAGCAGACGTTTACATTGTTTTAAAAATGCCTGCCTGCGCATTGGGAATATAAAGATATCACTTAAGCTGTCAAAACAAGATCACAGACTTGACGTACACATTATTGATTCTAACCCTTTATAAAAATAAGTCTTAGAGTGTGACTGAAAACATTTATCATTTAAAATTAGTAGCCTTATATTTAAATATAAAACATATGTTCTTAGCTTTTTATGTGAAAATCCATATGGGGGTGGACAATATCAAGGTAGTGAGGGGGTCACACCCACACACCCAAACAGATGCAGAGGGAACAGGGTGCTGATATGAGTGGTGGTGAGTGGTGAGCAGAGACGGGAGCGCCATGTCTGTTCAGTGTGTTTTAAGAGTGTTTAAATGAGTGAAAAGTCAGTTATGGCTTCCAGATGGGGGCCGGTTTGATCCGGATCATTCTGACAGGCCCGGACTTTGATGTGCTGCTGCCTATTACTGACATTACAGGGAGACAGGCATATTTCTCCCTAATCACTTCCAACTCCTCTAAACCGGCCCTCCGTATGGCCTGAACCAGCTAGACACACCAGAGCTACAGCAGAGATCTGGGTCCATGTCTTTGTATAAATTATAATATGTATTCATTTTAGTGTGTTTGCTGTGTTTTGTACATAGACCTATATTTCCATGGGCAAGAGTACAGATCCACACCTGTCTTATGAAAAATGAGCGATATGAAATGCCCGTTCATAACAGGACATGCAGAGGCTCAGTATGCCTGCGTATGGGCTTGTACTGTATTTCAAGCTGATTCTGTACTGTCCTGAAGTTTTATCATAAACCCTCAGTTTCTAATGAAAAGCAAAAGAGAAGACCAGAAAGGAGAGCATAATGCCTTCATTTGTGCTGAAGGGAGAATTCCCTTAGAAATATCCGTCTTGTCAAGCAGGTTAAATATAGTCCAGACAGACATACAGAAGGGAATAATTCCTCCATTTCCCTCTCCACCCACACTCCCCAGTAAGCCCAGTTGAAGTAATTTCTCAGTGACCACATGAGGATGACTAAAAGAGGGTAAAAAGAAGCACCACTCTGCTCCTCACTAATCACCCTGTGACCCTGAGACCACCCCTCCACAACCGTTTGCAAGTCCTCCTCCTCATCCACTGTTTTTGGAGGTTGTGGAGACAGATGAAGACTAGAGGAGTAAATCAGACTGAAGTTCCCCTCTTTATCTCCCAAAGACAGGGGAATGCCAAGAGGCCGGCACTTCAGAATCCACTGTTTTGTCTGTTTCTTGGGGAGAGCTGCACTGAGTCCACTTGGAGCTGTGCAGGCAGGTATTCAAAGCAAATCCGGAGAGTCCTTCATTGGACAATGGTGCAGTTCTGGGACAATGCGAGTCCTTGATGAGGGATCTGTGGAAAGGTGCAGGTGTCTGAGGTGAAGAGCTGTCTCTCAGGGTTGACCCACTTATCTTCAGCAGCTCTTCTCTTCTCCCATTTCTCAAAAAAAGAGATTCCACTTCTTAAAAAGTGCAAAAGAAGTCTACTCACCATATTTTGCTATGATTAGAAATACCATACCCTTGTATATAGAACTGGGCACAGACATTGGTCCACTCATGTCAGAAAGTGAGACAGGAAAAGGCCTTTGACCCCAGAGCTTCACTTTACATTCCTTGTAATTGCACTCCATCATAGTTTGTGCTGGAAAAAGCAAACATCTAAATAAACCCTGTCAAACCATGTTGTCCATCTGCCGCCAGATAAGATGAAAAAAACAAGCCCATGTTCCATAAACACAAACACAGGGAATCACAAATCAGCGGCCACAGTAACCACAACCATAAATTAGCCTCTGAACCATTTTTAGCTTTTAAATCCGACAAGGAAAGGACAGTGAAACAACCCACTCTTTAAAATCTCATCACTGCTGTCACTGTGGGATCAGCACCATGAAACAACATTGGGATAACATCTACATGAGCTGGAAAGAGAAAACAAGAAAAAAAAAAGGGGAAAAAAGAGGTGACCACTAAAATGCCAGCTGGCATATGGATGTGGGGCTGGGACACCAGTCAGGAAGTGTTGACTTCACTTAAAAAGCAAGAGGGAATAAGTAATAGCCCCATAGAGGAAAAAAGTTTAAAAATTTCTCCCTCTCCTGCAAAAAAAAGAGAAAATTATCTCATCACAGAATTTGCCAAAAATAATCTTGAACCAACAAGCCTTTCTTTTTTTGACTGATCTGCTGCTTGCTAAGTGGTTAGGCATAAAAAAGTTGATAAAAAGGTAAGATAAATTATTGCATTTTGTTTACATTTGATTTCTCTCTAAATCATCCTTTAACTGTCCTGACATATGGTAAAACACATTATGTGGGCTAACAAATGAATTTCTCAGACATTCATTCTACAATGTTTTCCCATTACATTACATGGGTAAGAGCCTCTGGGAAGATATTACCTTTGTGCAGGAGTTCTTACAACATGAAATGACAAATCGACAATAGCATTGCACTGGGCTCTCAGGAGAGTATATGTATAATACTCTAACTCTCCTGGTTGGAGAATGCACAGCCAGTGAAATTCCACACACAGATTTATCTTATTTTCTTGACTTATTTCTATATCTATTTCTTCTCTTTGTGGATTAGGCAGTAAATAAAGTCACTGGGCTTTCTGCATAGTAAAATTATTTGGAATTGCCACATTAAAAAAAAAACAGACAAGGTGTAGCCTGAGCCATCCTCCTGGATTTGGGCAAATTCAGCTGATGCAAAACAAGGAATTAATTTGAGGGGAGCGGCTTGTGTGCAGAGCTTGGAGCTCTGACAAAGATGAATGGCATCATTCCAAGTGAATGGTAATTTCACTTTTTGTGACAGTGCTTTAGAGCAAAAGCGACTCGGAACGCACAAAGCATTTGCAATCCCATTGAGAGCCCTTGGTACCTGCCTATCAGACACTGCACATTGTTTACCAATCATCTGATATTGATTGGTTTCAGACTAAAGTTTGAAGATGAATTAAACTGAGAGAAGGTTAAGTCCTAACCTTGAAAGATTTAGTGTCTATTCAGCCCCCGTGTAGGACTCTCCTCAGCTCACTTGGAGAATAGAGAACTTTTAAATTCAATAGGGGGTGGGAGACACAAAACGTGTCACATTCACCAAGTGAATCCACTGGAAAAAACGCAGAAGAACACCCAAAAAGCATAATCTTTCTTCTAGCTGATAGAAATGGTAATTGCATGTGTGGGATAATACTTTGAAGCCAAGGCCTCGGTCGGACAGACCGCCTATTTAGGTTAAAAAAGGGGCAACAAAACAGCTCCTTCTTAATGCTTTTGTTCACTTCTCCACTCTTTTAAATGTTTACTGAAAAAGAACCTTCAAATCCACTCTCCATCTCCTTCACAATGTGGCACCTATCACTCTTGGGTGCATGGACACATTGTATTATGTAAATCAATGATATGTAGCGATCATTCCCATGAATCATTTTCTATTTAACATTCAGATTCTCAGGAATCCGATTTTCATCCTCTTGAGGTGAACAAAAACATTTTGTGACATAAAGGACATAATTTGAATACTGTTACTTTGTTCCATGGAAATTTTTTAGAACACTCTCTGGATAATATGAAACTAGGCTTCAAATCTAAACCTTCACTTCATAGTTGTTCTGCCCCTGGTTTAGACATTACTCTGATGCTCTTGCAGCCAAGTGCAAATGACAGAGCTCTGCAAGACACGAGGAGCTTCCACTTAAACATGTCGCAGATGTGATGTTTCGACAAATTGACATTCATATTTTGACATTTATGATAGGGTCAAGAGCACACTGGTACCTTAGAGTCCCTTCTGCTTGTAGGGATGTACCATCTCTCAGTGTGAGGTTGGTTCTCTAAATGGACCATCGGGCCACTCATCACAGCTGGCCCACACCACTTAACATTCCCCTCCCATTCTCCTTCAGCTGGCAACTCCTCTGGTCTGCTGCAAAGCTCTCCAGTCCACTCAACCTCCAAAAGCAGCTCAGAAAAGGCACAGACAGCACTAACCCCACAAGATGCCCAGGTCAGAGGTTACATTTAGACAATTGTCTGCATGGTTCATGGTCTTGTGGGGGGAGTAGAAAAGAAAACCATCTTCATAAAGTGAGTCATTCCTTTAAGTATGAAACATCTCCTCAGCAGCACAAAATTAGCAGGACTAAAGAAAAATCATTTATTCAGCTCAAATAAACCATAGTTGAAATGGAATAAAAACCCAGTGCCTTGTACAGTTCATCATTTTAAATACTCTTAGATCATTTGACATTATGACAACAATTTCAGATTCAAGTTGCATAAAGAAGCAGCCCAGTAGTTCCTTTATCCTACAAGGCTTGTGTTAATTTCAGTAAATACTGACAGAAAATGGACATAGTTTTTGCATAAGATGAGGCTGAGGATGCACGTGTGTTCCTCATGACACCAAGACAGATTAGCAGAATCGCAGAAGACTGAAATAACAAGGCACTGGGGATGAGGCTCTGATGACTTCTATACATCCTTTGAAAAGTAAGATGTGAACTTGATGGGGAAAAACACACTTAACTTGCACCAGAAGTGGCAAATATCATTGCAGATATTCTACATCTCACCTGATGGAATGTTGATGGTAACACTTGCAAACACAAAAACAAAAGTATCTTCCTATTCTTCACTTTTTTTTATGTTGAAATATTCGTGCTAAGCAAGTCTTAATACATTTATTGGGTTGGTGACAGACTTCCATTTAGGTAAAAGTGGAAAAGTTGCAATTGAAGTTATCTACTGTTGTTTAAAGCTATGATTGTGTAAGTACACAAATACTCACACACTTGGGCTTTGGAGCTTAGCTAACCCTTGCAGCCTGACCATCAGCTCTCAGCTCTTCACACAAGCAGCACTTAAACTTTCCCCTTTTTCAAACAGCAGAGTACAAAGAGAGGACAACATCGGTGGCCTGCTTATCATGCCCCAGACGGCAGAGTGGGGACAACAGGCAGGTTCCTAAGCATGTCCCCACAAAATGTCCTCATGTCCCCCATACATTTTGCACTGGGTTGAGAACTGTATGCAGTGTATATGGCGCTCCCATATAAGACTAGATAAATGACAATTCTTTCAAGGAGGGCAGTTGGAAAGAGAGGGAGTGGTTGGGGGACTGGTATTGCAGCTGTCTCACTAGCCACATCCACCCCCTGAATCCCCTAGCCACCCACCACCACCCCCGGCAGCAGGTTCCTCCCTGCAGAGTAAAAAAAAAAAAAACACGCTTCATTACGTCCTCTCTCCCCAGAGCAGCTAGGGGCCTTTCAGTGCAGATAAGCCTCTTAGACATGAAGTAGCGCTCAGAGCTGCATTTGAGTGACAGCAGGAAGGTTTAGCCATTCAGTGGACAATGCTCACATTCTCTGGCTTTAATCTAGGAGGCGGACAATGATCTGTTTTTTAAGGCCTCATCTCCTTTGCTTTTCCCACAGCAGTAGGTGACTGGCACAAGGAAGAGAAAAAGAGACAGAGCGGGCCGAGGGCCGGCTGGGAGAGCGCGCTGCTATCTCCTAAGGCCTCGTGTTTCTTTGACAGTCCAGACTGAGGTGGGACGAGGAAAGGGGGAGCGATGTAAGGGTTAGAGATGGGGAGGGTGCTGTGAAGTTGACGGAAGGCAAAGGGCATCAATCACACTCAAACACACTCGTACACACATATGCACAAGCACAAACAATCACTTGTGATGGTTGAGTGCGTCTGTGTGACAGACAGGCAGGTGAGAGGCCTGCTGGTGACGTGGCTTAGTGTAGAGCTTTGTCATTCTTATCTGCTCTGACCACTGACATCCATCCCTCCTCAACCATTGTGTGAGCCTCTATGATGTATTTATGTGATCAGTAATTCACAGGCAACTGTGGAAAAAGAAGTAACATGGTGAGAAAAGAAATGTGTTTAGATTTAATGACACTATGCAACCCTGCGACCTTTTGGGTGCTTGCAGTCTTTGATGACACAATGGATTGTATAATCTATGTAAACTTATTAAGAAAATTAGGACAAATGCTCCTAATTCCTGGAAAACATGCTGTAGTTCAAGGCTTCTTCGCTGCCAGGTTTTTACTAGGGTTCCACATTCATTTGTTTTTTGTTTTTCTTTTTTTTTTTTTTGCTTTTTTGGTGGGGAAAGACACTCACCCAGTGCCAAAATGAACAAATAATACATGCAGAAAAGACACAGTGCTAATGTGCCAAACAGCTATGTGTCTTCTCAGTCTTCTCACACTTCAGACTAGTTTGTTTTATCTCCTTGTAGAGTGTAAACATCCACACCTCCACAATAAAACACTGTGTACGGCTTCAAGAAGCTCATTCAAATAGACATATGTGTTTTTTCTGTGAGTGTGTGTGTGTGTGTGTGTGTGGAGGGGGGGGGGGGGGGGGGTGCCAGTGTTTTAAAAGAAGAGGCCAAAGGACAAAAACCTATCCTTCAAGACACATGTTGCAAAACACTTTCGTCGCAGCCCATCATTGGACTAATTGTCACTCTAATTGGACTACTACTACTATGGTGTGGCTGTCTGTGACCACTGTATCTAAATTTGTCATAGGAAGTGCGAATTTGCACACCAATTAGGTCCTGCAAACAACTTAGAAATTATGAAACATGAACAGCACAACACATATTTTTTTGTATGCTTAGAAATATACATTTATGTCCTGATATATTGAAGAGTGCTTTATATAACTGTGGTAAGCTGAAGTTTAACTTAATCATTGAGTGTTAAAATAATATGTGATTCAGTCACTGTACATAACACAAAAGCCTACTTCATGTAAAGTAAGAAGAGAGCAAGAACCACATAAAATAATTCAGAGAACTAATCAAACTTTTATCCTCTTTTATGTATCACAATATTGGCCAAAAGACACCTAAATTCTGACATCTTAATACCTTCTCTCTTCCTATTTAACATGTGTTTTTCTGGTAGAAATGAATAAAACAGCCCAGTTTGGGGTTTGACAAGCACACATTTTTCAGATTACACAGTAGTGTTTTAAGTCTCTTTTACAGGCCGTCGGGTTAAGGATTTCAAGTCTCAATTTCAGGTGAGAACATCACTAAGATTTTAAACGTGACTGTCTTCCAAGCGACAGCAAGTCAGTTCAAGAATGTGCATGCTCTTGAGAGAAACCTGCACGCACACAGACAAAAATCCCCAACTGCCACTCGTCATGTCCATAGCACCTCACCCTTACTTTCCTCACTTCTCTTACAGCTTTACTTCCATTAATCTCTCACACCTCATCACAGTCCCAGCACCTCGACCCCAAAAATCTCATATCCTCCACACACCTTTACCTCCTTTCTAGGCTCAGCCACAGCTTTAAAATCCCACAACTAACAACCTCTTTTGCTTGTTCTGTACCAAAGGATTTACTATTCCTACTACCCAATTTTTTTCTTTAGTTTTTTTTTTTTCCTTCCTTATTTTAAGTACATATTTTCTGTTTGCAAACAGCGCACTGAAACATTTCATTTGCTCATCCAAAAGAATGGCATACTTAAAAAACAAAAAAAACATAAAGCAATTATATACAAAAAACAGATACATCCATTTAAAAGCTGACAAATCAGCCAGCTTCCATCTTTAATAAGATGGTCCGTTTCATGCCCTAAATGTAAATACTGACGCATAAAAGAAAAAGAAAAGGAAATAAAGACACAGTCAAGAGGTAAGATAGACATATCAGGAGACAGACAGAGACAGATTGGGCAATTAGACAAACATACAGAGAAAGATCATTCCATTACACAGAGGGACTGACGTGGCGGTGAATGAGACAATGGGCCGATTCAGCTTGCTGCTGAGTGTTTATGTCCCCCGTCAGTCTACATCACTTGTGTCCCCCTGACTGCTCACAGCTGACGCCCCTGACACACACACACACACACAATTTTACGTACATCCTTGATCGTTGAACTGGATGTTCACACACACCCCTGTTTTGCTTTCTGTCACATGTCGGCATATCATGTCCCATGTAGGTAAATCTTTGTACAGAACATAAGTATGTTTGAGAGACAGAAAGTGTGTGTGTGTATGTGTGTGTGTTTGAGGAGAGTAGGATGAATGAATGAATGGGCTTCTGTTGGACTGCTCCTAATGACTTTATTTAGAGATGTTGTGTTTAATGTCAGGAAACACCAGTCATGAAAGCTGCCAGGAACATCTGTGGCGAGGACAGCGTCATCCACAGACCTCATCAAAGTTGCTTATCTTCTAACAGAGCCATATTGATTTAGTTTACAGGTATGGAGTAGAAGGAGTGAGCATCAATACAGAGAGGAAGAGGTCTTTTTGTCCTGTCTTGCTTCTCCTATAACACTCTATCACTCATTCTCAAATTTCCTCCTAAATTCACATTAGTACTCTTCATTATCTAGCTTGCTCTACCCCAGCCACACCACCACCCTCCTCCTGCGTTCTGATGCCAGTGTAAAACACACCAAAAGTTTTTGCTGGAGTTGGGTAATGAGGCAGACCTTTGACCTTGCCTTGATGACTTCCATACCTGTGCAGGAATACATGTGGTTGTGTATAAATGTGTGCGTTCCTGCAGCTGGTGGCTGACAGCGACATGACTAATGAGAGCTTGGGACAGAAATAATAGGTGGGAATTATAACACAAAAAGGGTACAAGTGCAAAGGGAAAAGGAAGAAGAAATGTCAGATCTGAGGACAGGATGAGAGGAGAGTACAAGAGGAAAACACGCAAGAAAGTTTTGAATTTAGATCAGATTTTAAAACAGAATAGTACAAGGGCACCATACGGGACCAAAGAGAGAACAAAAAAGGTTGTGATGTTTTAAAAAGAGTTTGGAAAACAAGGAAAAAGTTATCTTGAACCCAGGTTTACTTTATTGCCTCCATCAAGGAGGTGCTTGCATTTATCTGTCTGTTTGTCTGTCTGTCTCTGTTAGCAACTTTAAGCTAAAGCGACTAGACACATTTTCATTGCTTTTCTAAGAATAGGTTTGATCCAACTTAGATTTTATTACATTTTGGGAGTGATTCAGATCACCATCTGGATCCACAATTTTTTTTTGAAGGATTCTTTGTCATTGTGAGCCATTTTCAGTATACATGCATGCAACTTATCAATCAGGGTACTAGGCCAGAAAAATATGGGAGATGTTCTAAGAGGTTTTTACCAGAAATCAAAGACAGACTTGGATTAAAGCATAATTGTGGATCCTGCAATCCAAAAGAGGAACAAATAGGGGGTTCCTAGGAATTTTCATCACAGTGAGAGAACAAATTAAGATATATACATGCAACAAACACCACAATAAATCTAAGACATCATGGATTCATTACATAATATGAATGTAGGACTGAAACATAAATGGGCTGCTTGGCAGGTGTCTGTGTTCTCTGAGTTCTTCTCTAGTTATTCTATGGTTTCACACATGAAAGTTTACACCGTGTTCTGTACAAAGGTCCATGTTTTTGTGACATTATAAAAATTCGATCCAGTTAAGTTTGGTTTCACACTGTGCTTTAGGGAAATCAATCTAATATCAGATGACATACTGATGAGCTGTGGTCATCACCTATTGTGGCTGCTTTTACGTGACGTTTACTGGTTTCATTTTAGTTAATTCTGTTTAATGAAGTGAATAAAATTTGTGAAACTTTTCATTTTGTTATGAAGTTATTGTGATGTTATTAGTACCAGCAGCACTAAGTTCAAGTGCAATACAAGGCAACAGAAGGTTGCAGTGGTTCTAAAGGTCCATCAAACATTTTCATATTGTAAATGCAAGGAACCACCATTTATTTAAATCTGTATGGAAGCCGAGAACTGCCATCTTGTTTTTTCAACCCATTATTTTGCTATAACCATCATTTATCTTGTTATCTTGAGATTAAAAAAAAAGTTTTCTTAAGATAAAGGATTATTCAAATGTAGGTTGACAAAAATGTTGGAGCTGTTCTTAGTCCATTACAGAACCAACACATAGGGACAAACATCCAAGTCGAATACTTACTCTTAGCAAACATTTATTGACTCTAATTGGCTTAACATGCATATCTTAGGACTATGGGAGGAAGCCAGGAGAGAATACATGCATACACAAAAAAATACAAACATCTCACAGGTTACCCTCAGAATACATCCATCCATTCATTTTATAATGTACCGCTTAGTCCAAATCAGGGTCGCACACATTTTGGATGCGGCAGACTGTTGCTGAAGGAGTGCCATAGACCGTCAGTGCTCAGGAGGGGGGTGGGGCAGTGAGGAGGGGGACTGTCCTTCAACATGGATGAGAACTTTGCTGTTAAAGCTAATTTATTTTTCTCTCCCAACACCTCAACTGGTGGGCCCAAGGGGTATCCCAGTACAGAACAGCTCTGTTCTAAGATGCCTCCGTAAAGTTAAGTCAGCAATGGACGCAAGACTGCTAGAAATTCTCGTACAAAATTTTTCTACATTGCTGTTAATGGGGACTTTCACACCACTTGAATTTCAACTTTAACTGAGCAATTTAAGAAATTTGAACCAAAAGCGTTAGATGTTTAACCCTCTTTGATAATTTTTTTTTTCTTTTTACCCTCAATTAGTATTATTCTAGCCATGTGATGGACTAGCAACCTGTCCAGAGTGTACCCTGCCTCTTGCCCAATGAATGCTGGGATAGGCTGCAGCTTCTCCACAACCCTCACTATACTGTTAAGCAAATGGATGGACTCTTCTTTATAACAGAGTTATAGCCTTACATATATGACATAGTACAATACTGTGTAAAACTGTTCCGGTCAGACTTTAACAGAAAATTAAACAAACTGATTTTCTTTTAGAAAATCACAACTTTAGTCCATCAAATAAAATGGGAGAATAGACCTATCCACATCTGTATTACATCTGTTTCAGTATTGCTCAATTATTTCACATTGTGGTCAAAATGACAAATCTTCTCACTTAAAAAAGAGCCACAAACAAGCTTCTTGAAAGAAAAGGCTTACAGACACCGATCCTGCAACGGAAACCAGACTTTGCCGAGTAGCACAACCTGGACAGCACATTTGGGTGTCTGGCAACCCCCGCCTGCAACTGTCACTCTCAAGGTCAGAGGTCATGATGTGTAAAAAGCACAGAGCTTCATAATTATACATGATAAATGTAATCACACACAGGAAGCATTTCTGCTGACGATTTAGCGGCTTAACCTTGTCAGATGTCCCAACATAAAGACAAAAAATGCTGAGGCATCAAATCATGGACTATTTTGTCTTTTTTTTTGCTGCATTTATAAAGCATTTATAAAACTAAAAATGCATAGATGACTTCTTAATAATTCCACACGAATATTTATCAGTGATGTAGAACTTTCTATAGAACTTTTATGATGGGAAAAAGAGGAGAATTAAAGGGAAAGAAAAACCAAAGTTTCTATTAAAAGACATGTTGTGATAATGATGCTATCTGTCCCACAGAGATCTCCTCAGTGAACCCTGAGCTCCTGCTGGATCAGATCAGTGCCCATAATGGCTAACTGAAGCCAGAGGGTCTCGGCCCAGTGACACAAAACACGGCGCCAAGAAGGAGCAAGACAGATGGACAAATAGACAGATAGACACTCAGACAGACATCCTGTCTCAAACCACAAATAGATACAACAATTAAGTAAGGTCTGGTCATTTTCATTTCACTGACCTCCGCCCCTCCACTCCCACACATACAGAGACAAATTACTACTGCAGCTGGATTTGGCCAACAATTCTGATGCAGACGAACATGCGGTGTGAAGTCTGAGACAGCGAACATAAATCATACCTGTATTTGATCTGTGGGGCCCTGGGCCAGCTGACGATGTGACGGCAAGCATCCACCCTACTTCTTTGAACCCCTGTGGGGCTGCAATGGGTCACTTGTTTTGCAGAGAAGTTCTCATTTCAGTGTAGAGTTTTTTGCCTTTAATGTGAGTTTGAACAATTAATTGTTAATAAAAATAAGTATGAAATTTATATGTGGGGTGGGGTGGGGGGGTAACCCCCATTCTTATGGTATAATGACTGAGCATATGTTAAATCCCGATTCATTTCCTAAAATCTCACATTAAATAAGTTTTAATCAACTCAAATCACCACTACAATTAATCAAATTAATCAGCTAATAATTGTGGACTTGTATTATTTTTTACTCTCAACAATCAACTACAGGATAAAAGCTTTGTCATTTGTGGAGTATACTCAGTACTTTTTACAATATGAGATACTCATAGGACAAATAAAATAGCTTAGACTTCAGTCAGACTGCAATTTTCCTGTTTTCATCACGTCATGTTTCTTTACCACTTGCGACTGTGTAATAAAGTATGCACCATGTCAAATCTTTACAAAATATATGTCGCAGCTCATGTTTACCTGTACTCTAGAAACAACATAGCGTAATATAATAACAATATATAAAATGGATGCTGCATTTTTACAAAACTTTTCCAAAATTATGAAGCATCGCTATAGAAACGTAACCGTCTTACACAGGCTTGTGCCCTTCAAAGTTTCCACCACTATAATTTTATGTTTAGATCCAAACTTTGTTTTCTTCCTCTAAGGGCCCATTTCAAAACCCAAGATGTGGCTTGTGTCCAGGCTAAGCCAAATAAGAATTATATTAACACCCAAAGAGCATTTCATCACAGCCACCACAGGGCCCTGTGGCTCAGGACACCTGTAATAGAGTTTTCCCCTCTTGCAGCCTCGCAAAAACATTTTAAGTCCTTTGTATGGAAGGTTTACATGCTCCTGTCTGCTAGAAAATATGCTGCTGCAACTGATCAAATTAGGCCAAACAAATTGTATTTGTCAAGAGAAGAATCAAATACTTGCAACCGCAACAAACATATTAGCAGCCTGATCGACACAGAACACTCTTGGCAGGGCAGTGTTATTAGATTAGCAAAAGTAACACTGAAAAAGAAAAAAAATATGTTTAGAAATCCAAGCTGACTTATTTCTTCCAGTTTCCCCTTGCTACAGTATGCCTCTGAGCTTTGAGGACTTACCACAATCACATACAAAAGGTTTTATTGGATTTCTGTGAATCCAACTTCAAGAGGTGCTGCATGCCAGCCTCGGCATGGTAGCTTGGGATAAATGGATATAAATCATTTTTAAAGGGCCACGCCCTTGGATAACTGACAAATTCTTAAGTATTTATCAACTTCATCTAAAGTTGATCTAAGAACAAATCAGCGCTTGTGTTCATTATTTTCACCGTGGAATACATGCAATTTATCATGTATATCTTTAATGGGAAAAGGAGATATTACTTTGGTTTGTTATTTAAATAAACAGAGGCAGGGATGTCTGCTATGTATTCGTGTGTGAAAATCAGAGGAGAGAGAGAAAAGAACAGACTAAGGGGCCTGACTGTCTGACAGACAGGCAGGCAGATGGACACAAACTTGGCATTAGGGAATATGTTTCTGCCAGAGAGTGATCCATAAAGACTGAACGAGGTCGAAGGGCACCCTCTCTGTAATGAGTCATCATCACTCAGTGGTGTCCATGCTGTGATGGCCTGTGCGTGTGTGTGTGTGTGTGTGTGTGTGTGTGTGAATCATTGTCCAGGAGAAAGAGCCGGTGGATCTGCTGAGAGATAGTGCAATATAAACATCCAGCTCTGCTGCTCTAGGCCTCTTGGGAGAAAAAAGAGATCTTTCTGTTGTTTTATTAGAGCCCTGGCCAAATACTGTCACCCACAACGCCAATGAATCCCCTCTTCAACATTTTTTCAAGTCACAGGAAAAACATTGGTGAGAAGGTGAAAATGACATTCACTGCATGGAACATGATAAATGTCATAAAGCGAATGGAATTCCTGTTGGATGGAGACTGTGTCTGACTTCTTGGGGCAGGGGCACCACTAGTTGAACCTTGTCTTGGCAGCTGTTCCCATGGTAGCATGGTGGGCAGCAGAAGCATGGCTCAAAGGGAGTTGTGGTGATTTCATGAACTGACTCTTTCTTTTTTTTTTTTTTTTTTTTTATTCAGTCACTCATTACTTTTACCACAGCACAGTTTGAACTGACCACTAAAAGGGCAGCACCGACTGCCAACACCTTGTATATGGAATTCATAAAACAATGGCTCACACTAAATTCCCTTGCTGCATTCTCAATCAAGCTGCTATGGCAATGGCTGTGTCTGTCCACATTTATGTGCATGCACGTGCAATGAGGCCATATTTTTTCTTGTGCAGCATTGGATGAATATCTCTATTTCTTGGCAGCTGACAGCCTGTTTGTCATCCACTCCACAACCAAGAACTGACCTTCAGCAGCAAAACTACTATTATCCTGCCATACCTCTCTTCTCTCTTCCCTTCATCCTCACATCTCCAATGCCTTTCTCACCCTATATCTTTCTCAACTGTACCTACCTCCACTTCTCCTTCAGTTTTTGCTCGGCCTTTGTCATTGATCGCTGATGCGATTGGCTGCTTCCATGCTCGGTAATGACCTGCGCTGGTAACCAGCCGGCTGCTCCTCTCAGTCCCCTCATAGATTGAACTGTCAGATGGCAGCGATTAATGGCTGGGCAGAGACACCAACTCGCACCTGCAATGTCCCGCCCTGGGCTCCGCTGCCAATCTTCTGTCCCATCTTAGCTAAGTCTACCTGTGTAGACTAAACTCCAGGTACATGTTTTCATACATAGGCTAATTTCATCACTTTTGGCTCACATAATTGAATGACAGCATGGAATCAATATTTGTTTTCAATGCTTTAATTTCTCTCCTCTGCTACTCATCAGCATTATTTTAGATATGAATGCATCTGTAAACATTCACCTACTTTACTTTTCACACTTCAGTCTCTTAGAGCAGGAGAATTACATAAATGTCTGAAATGCAAGCATATGTTGTTTCCTTGAATGAAGATGAGTGGGGTGTTCTGTCTGGCCTCGCTCTGTCTGTCTGTTGAGCAGTGGTGGTGTGGGCCCACGCGGCTGTCCCATGTTATACTTGGCTGGCCGTCTGCTAACTGTCAGCGCAGTATCTTCTTACACTGATGAATAAAATGTTTCCAAACCATTCCCAAAGCTTTTATTCCCTTTCATTCTCCAACGCTTATCCAGAGAAATGGCCAAGAAAACATGGACTTCTCCTCCTGCCTACCAGCCTACAACAAGTAGAGTGCTCTAATAGAGGCAAGCATGTTAAAAAGTTCAAAAAGTATGTGGGTTTAATTTGGCACTGATGTATTTCATTCTAAATACATAAAAAAAATCATCAAATGCCCATAATTCATTCCCACAAGCTATTAAGATAAGAGGCAATTCAGTGTTATATAGTGGGTAAGTTTTGGATTGTCCGCTTTAAGGTAAACTTTCACTTTAATCTGAGAGAAAAAAGACATACAGAAGATAAAGGAGAATAATCTGTGAGTAGTATACATGTGAATATCAGGCCAGTAGGGGTTTGGTGCAGCGTGTGAAACGGAGATAAAATCGATTAGCTTGCCTACTGACCCAGTGAGCAGAGGGGCTCCCCCATCGGCCCATTCTTGCAACAGCCCTGACATAGACATCCAGGCTTCGAGATCCCTCGAGGTCGCATGTGGACACTGAGGTGAACAAGTAGTGCCCTCCTGTCAAACTAAAGCCCTCAAGCAACAGCAAAACAACAGACCATGCTGCAATGCTTCACTGCTCCCTGATTCCACAAGAGACGGAGAAGATGTAGCGCAGACTACTGAAAGAGCACACTGTTCAGAAGTGCCAGCGCTCAGAAATAAAAAAAATAAAATAAAAAAAAAGCTGTGTTTGTACTTAGAGCTATTTATTCAAAGCTAATTAAGAATTTCACCCAACTTGAAAACCAAACTTTGTACTTTTGTTTTGATTACAAAACTTTCTAAACTTCCACGTTTCTTCAAAGTATCAGGATGTAGGAAGATGTCATGTTCACAGTAGAAGTTGTCAAGATTGTGATCAAAACTGTGACAAGCAGTAAGCCCAAAGGATTGACTGCCAGCTTTTTAGCACAAATATGTGTGTCTTTGTTCATTTTTAGAGGTTGACTGATACTTTTGTGACACTAATCCTCTGCTCACAAAGTAGTCTCCTACATCATAAAGTATTACTTGGAAAATTCTAAGAGCACCAGTCTCACATACTCTTGACACCTGCTGACAGGACTTGCAACCTCTCCCTATCGTTTTATCAGCTTCTTTTCCTCTTGTAATTTCCTCAGTCAAATCACTGGGTGAGGAGCACCTCTTTGATTCCTGGCTCGTTGTAGTGTATCTGACCTCGGAGGTCGCAGAGTGGAAAGAAGTGTATGTGTCACCATTAAGCTCTTCTCCATGTTAAAATAATATTCCTACGGTGCTTTTAGGATGCTAACACTAATCAAAACAGGACATCCTGAGAAGGGCTGTGCTCTCTATTCCCTCGCCCCACTCACCGCTTACTTTATGTTTTTGTGTTTGTGGAGAAGCGACAATCCCAGGAAGCCGTGAGGAGGGTTCATCAAAGCTCCAGGCGGGGGGCCCCAGCTGCTGGATCGCTGGAATGTGGCGGGGAGAGGAATCTCTACTGTCCTATTGTTCCCATGTTTCCTCGGTCTCATCACATGCCGGCACGTCCAGTTCACTTACAGGTAAGCAGCACTAATCAGCCCTGCATTCTTTTCCACAGACACATTCTTTCCTCTGCTGCGACCCTGGTTGACCAGAAACACTCATACACACACACACGTACAGTGCACAGCTTCGACTGACACCCACATACTTAAGGGGGAAGTCATCAAGACAGATCTGTGAGGACAAGGATGTGGTGTTTCCTTTTATTTGAAAAAAAAATTGGAAGTTGGAGAGTAAAGTGAACACTGGAAATTCATTCATTGCTAACAATAAAATGTTCATCAAACTAATGTTGCACCTCATCAACCCAGAGGAACTACATTTGCAGCACGAGTCGAATGTTTTGACGCACCTACGTGATAAATATGTTGGTGTGTTCAAAGCTCTGACTGGCACTGTATATCTTATGGCACTTTATGTTTATCTGCCTCCCTTTTAAGTTACAACACCTTCACAACTTGTAATACCTTCATGTTTTCCACTATAACATCACTGCTCCAACACTGCAGCGCATGCAAAGCTATCAGCGCCAATCAGGTGAACATGCTGTAGTTTAAACTTCATCAGGAAGACCCCAGCTTTGATCACATCTCCTCCCCTCATCACTCCCGTCCTGCAAGGGTGAGAGGTCAGCGCTTAATGAGTGTGGAGGCAAAGAGAGGAGGGGGGAGTCTTGTTATGGCAGAAATAAAAGGTATACAAGAATCATGTGCACACGGCTCCAAAAAAACATACATGTACACACTTGATTACATCTGCTGTGTCCTGTCTCATTCTATAAGCTGATGGGCTTTTTTTTTTTTTTGCTTTTATGAATCTGAAATGACTGTCGTCTCTTGAACTCTCCCTCACTAACTTCTTCCATCCAACCTGCTCCACCCGGGGAGATCCCCGAGCAGCGCTAGAACACACTGTTATCACCACATTCACTAAACGATTGTTGGGTAATTCCTGTTTATAGCCTTGTGCTCCCGTCGGTGTATAAGCACTGTTCTCTTTATCAACCCTCCAGGACAGCCATCAAACAGTAGTGTGCATAAACAGTGCATGTCATTTTAGCACATCTATCGACATTAAAGTTATTTCTGGAACTTTATAAGAGTTCTAATTTTATTTCCAAAGTGTAAAAGTTCATTAAAACATATTACATTCCAAGATTCATTGAAAATTAATCCATTTTGCATGTTTGGTGCATGATTGTATTTTAATTTGTTCTCTTGCAGTGATGGAGATCCCAAAGATCACATATTTGTTCCTTTTTTGGATAGTAGTATCCAGAATTATGCCAGGATCCTGATCTAAGTTTGATTTCTCGTAAATCCTGTTGGGAACTACTTCTGTATTTTTAAGCTGAGCACCCTGACCATTTATTGTGGAGTTATATGCATATATACTGGTTAAAATGGCCCTTCTCACAATGAATCCTTAAAAAAAAATTCCTGGATCACATGGTGATCCGGATCACTCCCAAAATGTAATGAAATCCAAGTTGGATGAAATCCCATTCTCAGATAAAAATAAAAAAAAATCATAAAAATCCATCAAGTGGTTTTTGTGTAGTTAAACAGACACACTGACAGACATACAAGCATAAAGACAAACAGATAAACACCAGCAAAAACAATAATCCCAAACCACAAAGTTGACTACACTTTCTGAGAAATGATGAAACGTTCATCCTGCAGCTTGCAAATTATAACTGCATGTCTACACTTCACTGTAAAGCCCAGCACACATACAGGCAGCAAGTAAAGTCATACCAAATTGTGTTTAGTTTTCCTCCCCATAAAAGCACTCAACAATGTAGTAAAATGACTTAGGGTAGTTAGCTGATGTGAGACATGAGGCCAGAGTGTCGGGCCCTGTTTCTACCACCTGCTCCAGGTAATTGATTGGAGCATATAAAATGATTGAGTTTCTTTAATTAGCTAACAGACATCTCTCCTCAAAGCAAGCCAAGCTGTGCTAACTTCAGAACGCCACATTAATAGCCCCCGGTGAACTGCACCATCAGCAGTCTGTTGACATTATATCTCCTCAGACATCATAACGACACACAAATCAGTTTGATGTAAACTTTTTAAATCAGCAATATGCCATTTATCTCGGACCAATTTGCGATGAGAAAATGGCGGCATGCCTCTCTTATGACAGCTATGCTCTGCGGAGTGCTTTTGTTTGGTGTATATTCACACTAAAAACTTGCACATACACACTCTCAGGCCGACCAAATAAGCACATAGACACGCTCGCCTCCCTTTCAGGCGAACACACACAAAAACACACACACAATCTATAAAAATATGTTGAGCTTGGGACTGCTCTGTTGATAATGACCTCAGCCTTGGCACCGCAGTGGGCCAGACCAGACTGCCAACAGACTGTGGCTTTTGTGTGGACTCCCTATCTCTAACTCTATGACCTTTAGGGGGGGGAGAAGAAAGCAGAAATGCTTTTTCTTTTTTCTTTTTTTATTTAGAAGGGGTAAGGCTCAGTCATTGTTCTGTACTGGTACAGTTTCCCTGTGGTAAACACACAGTGGTTCCCAGGCTTGACATGTTGCTGCACACACTCCCCTCCCTCCATCCATCCCTTGGTGTTCCCACAGTGCCGTGTCTGGGTCATTGCATCAGTACTCACCGCCCAGTCCATACAAACATCAACACATGCACATCATTGTCAATATCCAAACACAGTCCTTTATGAATTCTGAAACTGATAAAATACACTGTGGTGTAAAAGGTGGGACTGCAGTGAGAAAAAAGTGGTAAAGACAGGAGAGAAGCCCCTGGAGAGGGGCTTGATTGGAAACCCATGGCGGAGGTCTGGACGCTACTTAGTTGTTAGGACAGGGGACATCCTTCAAGTGGGGGACAACAGCCTAAACAAACCACTAACCTCGTCAGCTCTTTGTTTACAGACCCCAGACTGAGTCCTGGACGACTCATTAACATCAGAGACCTTCCAAAAGGGCTACTTTCTGACATGTGGAGGAAGGGGGGAGGAGGGGGTGGGGGTTTGGGGGTTCTCCCATAGTAACAAAGTAGGAACAGAAAGAGGACAGATGGGGGGAGTTAATAGATGAGAAGTCTTGGGTCACAATCAAACTGCCCCTTACAGTCCTCAAAGCTTGAGTGCATCAACAGATCCATAAGCACCTATTCTTATAACCACATAATGAACAAAAAAAAATGTGTGTCTGTGTGTGTGTGAAAGAGAGAGAGAGAGAGAGGGAGAGAGAGCAGTGGTGGTGGTGTGTGTGTGTGTGTATGTGTGTGTGTGGGGGGGGGGGGGGGGGGGGGGGGGGGGTGAGGGGGGGATTCATCTGGTTATTCTATTCTTTCTAAACTAGTGCTAGTGTGTTTGTTTATTGTTATTACTTTTGTGTACACTGATATCATCATTGTGAAGAGTCTTGTCACCAGTTTCACACCTCCAAACAGTCTTATCACAAAAGTTCTAAAATGACCCAGTCTTTATGTCTTTAAATATATGTCTTGATGTCTTTAATATATATTATTTTCTTTAACAAATACCGTTTTTGTCACGCAATTAAAATAAATCATGTTAATTATGTGCTTGATTTCGTTTAATTTCTTCTTTTATAATTGTACAATAAATATGTTGCCTTTGCATAAAAAAATCAATGAATTACTTAATAAGCCAGGCCAGACAAACAGTGTGTTAAGGTCTGCCTCCAGAATGATGATTCTTCACTGGATCTGAATCAGATAGGCTATGTGTGACATATGTATGCGGAAATTTGGCACCAAGCGGAGCGCAGGCTAAGAGCGCCGCTCCGGCACACCAAGGGCCGTTTAATGGGGGTCTCTATTTCACTCTCCTTGCGCTGGCCCGCTCCCTCTCACCTCTCAAATGGGCCGATCTATTAACCGTTTTAATGAGCTCCGCCAGACAAACGCGAGATGCATGGCCCATTGCACAATGTGGAGAGGACGACGCACTTCCCAGCGATGGAGACGAGAGGCGCTGACGGACACGAGACACCGAGGCGCGCGAGGCCTCCCTCTCCCTCTCCTTTTAACACACAAACACACTCACGCAGCTTCTCTCGTGCCAATCAGAAGCATCACTTCGTTAGATAAGGCAAGGAAAAAAAAGACGACATATTTCTGGAGACAAGCGGCTAAACGAAAGGCGACTACGCAGGGATAAAGAAGCAAATGAGAAAATAACAATAAAATATTCATTGTATTGGGAGACAAATCGGATTACCTGTAGGCATCAGTATTTTCCATATAGTTTTCCATTTAAGCTTTTTCTGTTTTACAGTTTACATGCAATAAATCCTTCATGTAGCTAATTATTACTAACATATTGTCAAAACACATTAGATGGAAAAACTGTGTTTTTATTATTTGTCACTTATACACAGGTATGTTAAGTGGATCTGTAATTAGGCCAACAAAGCACCACTTTGGACCAGGAAGACTCCTTCATCTGTCTGTGGCCAACTGTTCTCCGCGGGGTGCGGCCTGCTGTACGTGGATGGAAGTTTTCTGCGGCTCACCGCGTTACATCTGGACGTTGCGAACTAATCAGTCAGCTTCCATCAATCTCGCTTACGTTTACCACCTCTCCATCACCTCCTCTATTACATGCACCCTCTCTTTTTCCTTTTTTTTTTTTTTAATCACAAGAGTTTTCTGCAAGGAGGGAGGCACACACTGAACGCATTTACCAGCAGAGCCCTTATGAGGGGTCTGGGAATTTAAATATTCACTGCTGACACTGTGCAGACCTGGCTATGGGCCAGGGTGGGCCCACTTCTTCGGGGGCCCAAAACATCCCTCCTTGTCTGAATTGAGAAGCAGAAATCCGTCTCTTCCATTGTGAAAATACAGGCTAATAATCGTTAAGTGCACGAGGGAATTAGTCCATCTGCATGTGCAAAAAACGGAATAAAAAAAAAAAAAGTTGGTGCGGTTGTTAGCTGTCTGTGGTGGACGTTGTAACATTTTTCTTTTTACTTTTTGTAGTTAAGATATCTTCAGGGCTGGTGCAAAGTGTTTCCATCTTATGTTTATGTTGATTATATCTTAATTCCTTGTATTTACAGCGATCTATCCTCTCAGCATATAAAGTATGACACTAAAGTATTTCTAATATTTTACTACATATTAGTAAATCTCTTCAGGATATACAATTACTGCGGTAAACTGACTTGTTTAGTGACCACATGTTCCACAACCTCTGCAGCCTGCTGCTTGTTGACCTTTGCTGTCCGGATCATTTCAAACTAATGTTGCACCTATACAACTTTACAAAAAAATATTTATTAGTTTAAGCCATGGCGTTTATATGTTCTCCCCCCCCCCCCCCTCCAAAATAAAGGATAGTGTAAGTTAAAAAAAAAAAAACGGGGTGTGTAAATATATTTTGCTTATGGTGACACTTGGAGCGTTTTTTACGTCAACTGCGCAACATTATTGCTTCATTTTCACCTGCCAGTCCAAATTCATAAAAAGGAGAAAACATTCATATAATGGCGGGCATTTAGCAGTTTTCTCTTATGGCAATAAAAGGAAAAATATTTTAAACAAAGGTGGAAAGAAACGCAACGCCACAGAACCACAAAACGTCATAGCTTGATTAGACTTCTGAGCAGAATAATGCGCGTCTTCATAATTTATTGTGGCAGATCAATGCTTGAGTAACCATGTCACTTGATATAGTCGAATGGGTGCGGATAATTGAATCGCTTTTAATGATACAAGTTTATTAATCAACCTCAAGAAATTACCAGTGTTATTTAATCTTAAATCCATTGTGCCCACGGAGTAAGAAGTCAGTTTCCTGCAATGAATCAATTTACACGGTGACGTAAATGTGTAAACATTATTTGCAACACACGAATTAAAACATTAACTTCTCATGTCATTAAAATAATCCCCATTTTTTTACAGATAGGAATGTGCGCTCGAAATATATACAGCACAACTCACGCACGGAATTTAAACAACGACATCCCCTTCCCCTGCAACATTCAGCATGTCTGATACGTCCTCGTTTACTCCTTGTTTAGCTCCTTTTTCTCCCAATTTTCCGGGCAATACTGGGGTGAGCATCCGACAGCATGAGCGTGGAGCGATTGCAATGCAGCTCTCCGGTACACTGGACACGGCTTTTTAACTTGCATTACCCCACGTTACACTACAGCGCCCACTACATGCAACTAGCGATTCCAATAGTGGAGCGGGACGCCTTGCAGAAAGTTCCACCATCGCTCCCCTCAACTTTAAAGTTTACCCTCTTTCCTGCAAGGCACTTCAATTTGTTTTCCTCGCGATAACATCTACACCTTCGCGTTCTTAAAAGGTGAAAGTGAGGATCGAGCTCGTTTTGGTGCACATGAAATGGTTTTACAGAAACTATTAATTGACGCAGTGATAACAGCGACAGCCTATAGGTATATAAGATGGCATGTTTCAAAAGAAAAAAGAAAGGGATGTTGCACCTACTCGTGGTCAGTTTCCGCGCCCTGCCTTTGGACCTCATGGTGCCAGTCTCTCGACGTGGGATTGTTTGGATTTTTTCTTGAATCTTTTTTTTTTTCCTCCTTTTTGTTTTTTCTCTGTCCTTTTTCTCTGGGTTTCTCAATCCAAACGCGCTATCTCTCCAGCATTGTCAGTGTGGACACCTTCGCACATGCGCACATGCCCGAAATCTGCCGGCAGCAAGTGCCAGAAAAAGTTTTGGGACGATTTATCACTTTTGATATTATGCTGATGTGGTCAAGATGGGTGAATCACGGACACCTCGTTTCGTGTTAGATTTGCAAAAGCAACCGCCGAAGAGGCAAGAAAGAGGGGGAGTGGACACTGCAAGAAGTGACCGAAGCTGCTTCAGCATGACATTCACCATCTTACGGTGTTCACAGCAAACTTTGTCATTTAAGTTACCAGTGTGTCTTTGATTTGATTTCTGAAGCAGTGAAGTCTTTCTTTCTTTCTTTCTTTCTTTCTTTCTTTCTTTCTTTCTTTAATAAAACAGTTTCAAACAAAACATTTTGAGAATAAACTAGATGAAACTTTTCTATAAACTCCCTCTAAATAAATACGAAAATGTCATGTCAGCGTTTTTTAACACTTAAAAAAAAGAATTGAGACTGAGCAGGCAGTATTTTTTTGCAGTGTATCTTCAGCCTACATCTACAACCTTAATTAAAACTAAACCCACCTTTTTTCTTCAGACGAACTCGCATTAATCAATGTTCTCTCACAATTACGTATTCTGAATGTAGTCATGAAAGGTTTTATATATTTTAATTGTGTTCTGGTCATTGAAGCTGGAAAGTTAATGAACATATTCCTCCTCCCTCTCTTGCTTGGTCACCCAACTGAGATATAATGTGTGTGCCCAGGGTTTTTCCTCCTCATTTTGATGATTATTAATACGGTAAGCGCTCAGTATTAATGCTGGTTTGAGACGTTTCTCTTACAGTACGTGGATTCTGTCACTTGATAATTGCTACAGGGCTCGAAAAGGATGTTTTTACTTGATTTAACTTGGAAAGAGAACAGCTCCATCAATAGAGAAAAGACTTTTGTCCAAACCAATTTATCCGCGGATGAAGTGATATTTGAGACCGTCCCCCCCCCCCCCCCCCCCCCCCCCCCCCCCGTCTGTCTCTCTCTCTCTCTCTCTCTCGCTCCCGTTTTCCCATTCGGGATCTTTAAGAGAAAGAAAAGTATCGGCTCATAAATGGTTATCATCTAGACAAAAGTCAGTAAAGTCCCTCCGTGTCCTCTGTTATCTGGAGAATCATAAATCTTTTCAAGGCATATTTAGATACAAAGAAATATAGCGAACCGAACAGCAATGTTTTTCGTTACTTTTCCCTTTATTTATGAAACTTTATTGAACGAAAAGCAGATTGAAATGTTCACAACACTGATGCTATCAAGGTGCATATAGTTTATTTGTCCCAAAGCATTGACAGCGTATAATTAAAGTAATTGGCAATTAATTAGATCCAGGAGATCGCGCTGACCTGGCTGATGAACTCCATGCCTCTCTGTGAACTGCTGCTATCGACTTAAAGTGTGTTGAAATTGACTGAAGCTGTGACATCATGCCATGCCCAAAGCATAAAGACAGTTTTTTTTTTTAAGAAAAAAAGAAAAGTTGTAATATATAAGTTCAGTTTGACTGCAAATTCTGGCATGCGCACATGCAGCCCGCAGGATGAGATAGGTAATTATCTCCCACCTGCATAATTTTAATAGATAGATAGATAGATAGATAGATAGATAGATCTGGACGCATTCCCTGAATGTTTCTCTCAAGACTCTTGAAATTATGAGGACCTCCTCGGTTATACAGACAACTTAAAGGAGGTTAATACTGATACTTTATTGTGGTTGTACCTCACTCTACCTCTGCTGTAATGACATAAATGGTGCTATTAAGTGGGTTGCGCCTTTACTACGCACCATGCCTGGGAAGGTGGCGCGCTGGACTCAGGCAGAAATACACACAATGTAAGGAAAGAGAGAGAGAGAGAGAGAGAGAGAGAGAGTGGGGGCGAAAAGAGCGCCCAATTAGCCTAAATGAAAACAGTTTTCATTTACCGCAATAATTTACTGCTCTCTTCTTTGTTTTCTTCTCTCCTCTGAAACACTTTGTTATTTCATATTTTATTAGGATATGTTGAAGCTGGTGGCAGAAGCTGAGCAGCGCACACATCCCTGCAGCTCCGTGGGTTGCAATTTTTTTGGAAAATAATGGGGTGCGATACCCCAGCACACAGCTTTTTGCATCACGTTAAACCCACGTAAAAAAAAATAAATAAATAAAAATAAAAAACAAAACAACCAACAAACAAATAATAAAAAAAAAGATCCTCTAAGCAAACACTAGTTTATAGATTTGACTGTTTTACAGCAGCGGGTTCGGCTGATAATGGGTTAAAAATACCATGATCTGTATAGAGGCTGAGGAGAGAGACTAAAAGTGAAAAGGCAGCCTCAGGCGTAAGGAAATTACCAGGGCCCGCGTGACCTTTGAGTAAGGTAATCAATCAAGTGATCAACAGGGATATTTATCACCGCTTTGTCTAACCGAACCTGTTCCTGAAACTAAACCTAAAATATATAAAACTGATGTATAAAAATTGACAGCGAAAGTCATATTTTAGCAAATGGCTTTTATTATTATTATTATTATTATTATTATTATTATTATTATTATTATTAAGAAAAAGAAGAAATACATTCATATATAAATACATAGACAAATAATTAAGGGGAGAAAGCCGTCATTTGAGGTAATTAGGAGAATTACACAACAAACTAACCTTTTCTTCTTTATAATAGAAAATTTCTGTCAGACTTGTTCATCAATGCTTTAGTTTTAAATGATAGAATTATTCTTTTTTTTTTTATTGCAGTTGTTACTTAAATTTCTTAAGAGTAGCCTAAAACCACCGCGATTTATTCAGGTCAGTGCGTGGAGAGAATTATCCACTCAATCAAAGGCAGTCACTTCCAGTCAGCAGCCAATGCACTTAACAATACTCTGCCGGGGAAATTAATTCATCTTCACTGGTCATATAGTTGACCATGTCTCCAGGTAAACATGAAAATAAATCCAAAGCAAACAACATATCGCAAGAACAATTGTCTGACAACAGAAGGAAACATGCTATATATATATATATATATATATATATATATATATATATATATATATATATATATATATATATATACATGGCCTATATAACAGAACGAATAACAAAAAAATCAGACTGACACAAACGGAATTAGACTTCGTCTTAAGTGAAAATAAAGTGCCTTTATTTTCATGGTGAGATGCCAAAAATGGAACAAAACACAGCATCATGAACTGAAATATAAATACATGTGACGTACGTAAAAGAAGATTTTTTTTTTCTTGTCGAAATGCCTAATTTTTTTCTCAAGTTATTTAAGATAATTCGATTGCATAAGATCAAATTAAACGTACGGAATATCATAATGTGACTCAAAAGTAGGCTATATTAGACTAACAATATGATATAGGTTATTTTGTGTTTCTTTGTTTTTTTTTTTTTTTTACCTAAAATAATTTGCTCAAATTTTACAATACTTTTCTTCAGATAAATTATTTTAAAGCCTAGTAATGTTAAAAATAACATTTCTAAAATACCTTAAAGTTGTCTACAAACTCCCAGCTACCTATAAGTAAAAAATCATGTCGTATTTACATGCCCGTCGTAGAACAATACTTTGTTAAGAACCTTTAAACTATTAGTTCACAGTTTAATTATAAATATGCCCCAATATGAGGCAACCAAAACAACAAAACGCTGAACGACGGTGTGAAGTCTCCTGTTCATGCACGAGGCACGACTCAACATGTTAGGAATAATACTTTACACCATGGCGCCATCTCGTGGATGTTATACACCACTTTTTCAGAAATGACCAAATAATGATAAATGTCCGCTGCTTGCTCATTCATTCATTCATTTAAATTCTATACTGGTTAGTAAAACTCGGTGTTGGTGGGGCTTGTAGTCCTTCCCAGCAATTAGCAGGCGAGAGGTACAGTACACAGGTGCAGATCAGGCTGGTAAAATCTAAAAGCAAACATTCAGTTTAATATATAATCTGCTTTTAAAACCATCATTTGAAATCTTGGCATGAGCTAAAAGATTAAAAAAAAAAAACTAACAAAAAGTGAAAGAATAATCAAAACCTGTGGGTTGAAGTGACAGATTGATGGGATGACCTGCCCTGAGGTACTGAAGTAAAGTGCATTTTAACAACTGCTTGTTGACTCAGTAGTCAGCATCGGAGACAGATTACGATGCGCTCCGAAGACAATTTGTTGAAGTAGTATTGATAATTCTGGTGTTAGTTTTGGACATATTTACCTCTGCAAACAGCTTGATGAGAGGTTCTTAACCACATACAGATGCATACCTCAAGATTCTAACTCATCCCATCCATTTTCAAGTGATACTTCCCTTGCAGCAGTCAAGTCAACAAAGGGATTTGACAAGTAATCAATAAGACAGTCCATCAGGTTTATTTATTTCTATTTCCAGTAACAGCCGAGATCATGTCAGGTTCCCGGTTGCAAGGCAATTAAAAGAACATGCAGATGGATGGGGTAACAAGTCAATAGGTGAAAGTGCCTGTTGACTCCTAACAGCTGACGTCACAGCTTTAGAGAACTTCCAACACACACACACACACACAGAAAAGGATAGACTTAAGACTATCTTTTATTATTCTTTTGTTATAAGTAGTAATAACATCTAACTTCTTAAACTTTCTCACATCTCATGTGAAGTTCCTAAGCAGCTTGCTGTTGTGCTTAACTGCTTGATAACACTCACTGACCATTCAGGTAGACCTGTTCAACTGTTGGTAAGATAAATAGCTGATCAGAAAAAATTACATGCACGTCAAAGCAGTTAGACATATAGAAATGGTAAAAATAACAAAAAAAAACTTAAAGTTGTTGCAAAACTGGCTGGTCTGAGTAACTGAGCTGCTGGGACTTTAACAAAGCCATAATCATCTAAAGGGATCTCCAAATCCGTCCCTTGAGGGCCAATGTCCTGACTGGGTCATCTGCCGACTTGTGCAGAACTTGACAGTTTTATTTTAATCAACAGTGCTGATGCTCTAAATTAACCTAGAAAAATCAAATAATTCAAGAACTGGTAGATCAGATACATTCAGCAGTAACCATGACTGATATTGTCAGTCCAGATTTTCTTTCTGCTTTCTGTTATGACCGTTTGCCACTAACATTTCTGTTGCCCCGGTTACCTACTGGCGTTTGAGCCAGCGCAATAATTTAGAAGTATTGGGCTATTTGACGGAACTTTTTTAAACTGGTATCCTATATCATTTTTTAACGGACACCTTGCAGCCAATCAGAATCGAGTAATCAAAACTAAGGTATAGAATGTACCACAGAACAACCAACCAACCAACCAATCAATCAATCAGTCAGACAAAAAATATCATGAAAAGACTTCTACATTAAAAACAAAATGAACCAACAAATAAACAACTTTTTTACCCACCAAATTGCCCAGATCAAACATGCACTACAACATCCACACCCACATGATTAAACACCAACATATTATGTCTCATAATGCTCCCAACCCACATTAACTGTGCTGGGGACGCTAAGACACTGGAAGAATAAAACACGTTTTGTTGAAACGAAAAACTTCACACACACACACACACACAAATAAATAAATAAATAAAATACTACAAAAACAATAAAGTAATCCTAAAATAAATATTCTTTTTACATATTACACAGGTAATATAACTGTTTTTTCTAAATTCAACTGAAAAGGCCACTTACCACTGCATTCTCAAAATTATTTAGCCCCTTAATGAGAAGCATTCTTAGTACTTAGAGCACCATGTTGCTTCCATGTCCTGCTGTAAATGTGATGCATAGCCAGACACTGGCTTTGGCAGTGTTCCTGCGACTGTGTTGGCCACTCTTGTCTTCCAGGACTCATTTTCAAACCAAGACTTGGTGGACGTTAAGCTTTGCGAGGTACCATTATGTTGTTGGAAGGTCATCACACATCATCACATTTTTTCTCATGATTTCCTGGTAATCTATTAGTTACATCTTGCCCTGCACATGCTGTAGGTTTCCAGTGTCAGAGGAAGCAAAGCAGCCCCAGAGCATCACTGATCCACTGCCATGCTTTACTGTAGGTAGGGTGTTGTTTTCAGCGTATCCTTCATTATTTCTTCTCCAGACACACCGCTGAACCACAGGTCAGAAGAGTATATGTTTTGATTCATTGCTGCACAGAGCAGCATCCCAACACTTTTTTGACCTATTTAGCCAATATAGCGTTGAGAAAATCAGTAGATTACTTTTCTTGTGCTTTTTTGTCAGTAGTAATGTACGTCTTGAAATCTTTGACTGCAAATACTACATCTAAGCCTGCACTACTATAGTTTGGCCATAGTAAGGAGAAAAACTGAATCTACTGGGTCGAAAAAAAACCCCACTTGTGTACACGCTCCAGTTTTCAGCTACCCAGAGTCTCGCGGTAATGAATGGTATTTACTTTAGAGGTAGACGACAGAAAGACACATTTGTAGATACACGAGAACGAAGGTAAATTAACAAAGTTAATTACGCCTATATAAAAAATGAAAGATAAAATTAAACTTTGATTAAGAAATACTAACGTGACTGACGTGAAGTGAGACTTTTTCAGGCGTTGAAATGATAACGAAGTTTTGTGCTCGATATGCAGTTTGAGTAGTTGTTTTTCTGGGTTGTCTGTATGAAACAAACACGGTGTCTATTTAGACTTTTGTAGTCTGTAGGCGTAACGTGAATTCAACATTCTCCGGCTAGATATAGACAATTGAGCACAGACTTTTCACCAAAGCTGTCACACGCTACAAGGTTTAGTGGTGTGTCACACGACGTAGGCATGACGTCAGAAAGTTCCCGTAGTGTAGTGGTTATCACGTTCGCCTAACACGCGAAAGGTCCCCGGTTCGAGACCGGGCGGGAACATTTTTTGGAAAAATACGTTTTTATTATATATATGGTCCGATTTTAACTGAGGTGTATAAAGTAGAAGTAGAAGTAGAAGTAAAAATAAAGTAGAAGCCCTCCATGTGTTTGGATTTACCGATGAATTTAGAACAGGTGTTTTCAATAACAGACTAATCTACCTGCAATGGAGATGAGTTGATTACATTCACCTGGTTTAATGACTGGTTGGAAAAAGCTGCCGGACAGGACTTCTACTTTAAAACAGTCTTTTTTGTGTGATCTCTCTGTTTCTGTTTTCTGTAAAGACAAGGGGTCAACTGGTTCAAGTATTTGTTTTATTTTGAAAAATACCACCTTCTTGTCATTCTTTTGATATAGGATGGTTATTTGATTTATATACAGAAGCACACACAATGCCATCAAGGAAAAAAAAAAGTGTCTAGAAATGACTAGAAGTAACAAGATCGAAACTGTCACCTGCACAGCAGCTCACTGTACCGAGAGGCCAGACAGACTTGATATTTCTAAAAACCCCACTAGATGGCAGTGTGAAGTAAGATCACAATAATTGTATGGTTTTTTTTATACTCAAAAATGGATGTGACGATAAACAAAACGACTGCCAAACCTTAGGTGAGCAAATTTTTTTTTCAAAAAGTTACAGCCTTTACATACAGTAAATGTAAAATAAATTTTTGTGCTGTGCTTTTTTTCCCTCCAGTATTCAACCATAGATACTTTGAAATAATGAAAAGCAAAATATTTTCAAGCAGTTTTTTTTCTTTTCTTTTTTAACTAAGTATGATATCGCTGCTTGCAGTAAGACCATTTTTAAGTTTGAAATTTCTGTATTTTTTAACTAAACCGTCCAAGAATGACCATGACTTGGGATGACTGCTTAATGTTAGATTCAAAATACAATCAAGATTAATCTTTTACTTTAACTATAAAAAAAAGTACATAAAACTGTATAAAATCCCAGCTGTGTATGTGTAGCGATCCTCCATATGATCCCCGAATGTTAAATATGACTTCAAGATAGCCCTCCATATTGTGACAAGAATATGGATGAAATTAATTGTGCTACATATAAAACTTGCTGAGAGAGAAGCACTTGGTAGGTATGTTATAAACACATACCCCTGCTCAGATATCTGTAGCACTTTCGATTTAAATAATGAGCGACAAAGAAAGAAAGTCTTGTAACTTGGTGTTGTGTGGGGAAAATGTCCAAAAAATATAATAATAAGATATGGAAGTAAATACAATGGTTAGATTTTTACTAAGAAGCATTATCAGTATAGTAATTCATTTTTACAACTGCATATACAAGCCAGGTTATTTTCCTATTAATCAATTCACAGCTCTTTTATGTTGATTATCATTATCAAAATCAGAAAAAAGAAAAATAACAGAGACAATACGACTAAAAAGTAATTCAAGATATTCATTAGATGTATTTTTATTATTATTTTATTTTCAGCATGTTATTTTCGACAAGTCAAAGTTAGAGGTGCATAGTCATGAAGAAAGCACGAGTTACATGTTTACAAACACAAACAGCTGAACATTCAGGGTAAAGTTGACTTAGGAAATTGAAGGTTGCAGATCTTCTTTGCACATGTGTGTACTGGGTGGATAACTGACAGAACTGACAGTGGGGACATTAAAAAAAAAAACATAGGAGACTGTTCCAAAATTTCAATCTAACTTATATAATTTGCACAAGTTGTGTGGTCTTATCGTGATAAAGTGTGTTAATATAAATGTGTTGCTTTTATCAAGATAGAATGATCTTTTACAGCCCATAGGTTACCTAAACAAATGTAGAAATGGTCTAATATTAAAGACTACTGTGAGGAAATGTGGTTAGTTTGAACCTGTGCTTGTTGTTAAAACCTTTAGTTTGCTGTGGTCTGACGTCATAGCAAATATCTAAAGAACTGTTCAAAGCACATTGTTTGGTGTGTAATCTCATGTTGACACAGAGTAGATCATAATGTGTATTGTAATTTGGAGTCATTACAAAAGATTTTCATTGAATTGTGCTATACAAATAAAACTGACAATGAATTTCCTAATTGCTACAGATTTCAACTATGGAAATCGGTTAGTGTCCAAATATGAACACATTTCTACCATTTCCTCTGCTGTCACAAATTATCTCCTGGTTTCTGGACTGTATAACACTAATTTTCTTGCTTAACTGGAACAAACAGGTCAGTTGTTCAATCTCCTGATTAGTGCGAATTAGAGCTGCAACTACTATTTTGATTATTAATTAATCTTCTGGTGAATTTAATTTATTCAGTCAAAATAGTTTGAGCTTTAAAATGTTTGAAAACAGTCAAGATTGCCCATTATAATTTATCTCAATATAAAGTTACGTTAAAATAACTTCTCTCTTAAAAACAATTAAAAAATCTGAAACAAAGCATCAAACAGTCAATAGCTGACACTATAACGGTATTTCTTCACTGGAAAATAAAGATTTAAAAGTGATCTTAAAAAATAATTCAAATAATTGGCAGGTTTTGTTTTTCAGATTCCTTGTGATTGACAAATCAAGTAACTGAGTGATCGTTGCAGCTCCAGTGTGGAATGTGGGACACAGATGTCAGACTCTTGGCTTGGCAGTGAGTTTCACCTGCTAGAAATACAGAAGTATTACAGAGCAATATTGCATGCAATATTGTAAATTGAGTTCATACAGTGGTTCATGGTAATACATATTTTCGTACTGGAAGTGTACTTCATTAGTTGTGTATTATTGTCATAGCGATGTAACAACAGCAGACATGAGACTCTTGGATTGGCAGTGTGAGTTTCAGCTGCTCTGGCAGTAAGAGCAATACTAACTCTAAAAAATTATTATGGTTGAACACCTTATTATAGTGAGCATTAATATACCACGAGTATCTATCAATTTCTAATGTTCACTATAGCAGTTTGACTTCAATGTAACTCAATACATGTGTTTTCATAGATTTACTGTAAACTTGTTCATTATGTACAACCTCTTATTTAATCCATTCAATTTGGCACAGGGCTGTACTTTATGGACTCTTTTTTTTTTTTTTTTAAATCTAAGCAATAAGACTATATAAAGCAGTAACATTAAATGCAACACTATGTACGGCTGTACACTGCCATGATGGAAATGATCATATTTTTATCCCACAGCTAGATCAAGTTATAATTTTAATGACAGTACATTTTAACTTTGCAGTCATAACTTTCCAAATCAAAAAGCAATGAAAGCTCCTTGCTTGTTTTATCAGCCTAGTACTACAAGAGATTATCCAGTGTGTCAGGCATTGATTTACCACAAGGTGGCAGTCATCATGTATGCACTGTGCTGTATTACACCACTGCAGAGGAGGATTCTACACTACCGTTTACACACTGTATCACAGAAATAGCTGGAGACAGTTGGCTGACTTCGAGAGTCATGTGAGCTTCATGGCAGGCATTTCTCACAGAAAGAGACCATGTAGAGCAGAATACCAAGGAGAAAACAACATTCCTGCTTTAGAAAAGGAAAGCCAGCAGCTGTTTGTGGTTTCTTAATTTGGTTAAAGGTCATTGGTTTGTGAAGGCAGCTGTTCCTAATCTACAACCACCTTAAAACATTAAACTGGGGAGCATTATTTTATCTGGATATCACTAAATGAAACAAACACTTTTAAGTTCTACCTGATGAGCTTCTTTTTGTTTTCCCTTTCTACTGATAAGGGATAATTTCCTGGTGGAGTTAACAGGCTATGCATCACAATCCCTGCATAAATCACCTACTGAATTTATAATGATAGTATTTGGGTTAAAATTAAAGGGTAAGGAAAGTACACTAACAGACACATCAACTCCACAATATTGCTTTCAACCTACAGGAAGACTTTGGATGTAGATATGCATCTTCATTACCAAAGGATCTGCAAATGAAGGGTTAGACAAGCGTGTTTATGTGTATGTTTGTGTAGTGTGTCCCTACATCCGTAACATTCACATTTTCATATCAGAACAACAACAATGTATTTACTTCTAACACTGTAGAGTTGTTACAGTGTTAGTAGTGATTTTACAGTACTTAGTAGTGTATCACATACTTTGAATCACTAGCTCAGTTTCATGAATATAAATTCTCAAGTCCATTTATACCAAGCCATAAAATTCCATTTGATACATAATAAACACAGTGAACCACTTTTTGCCCACATGTTTATCCCAACATAGTACTTGTTATTTCATGTGCCTTAACTCTTTTTCATTGTATATAGCCATTGAATGCAACTTTATTGCCTGAATCTGTTCATAATGTAGTCAGAACGCACCTTTCAATCACAATTACATCTTCTCAAAGTCATTAATGACAAATACAAGTCCTCTCAATATTGATTTTTGTTCAGTAACCAGCATATACTCATCAGAAATGGGGAAACCACAGGTTTGGCTAATGTATTGTTCACTACAGTAGCAACAAAAGTTACTGGAGGATTTAAAAGAGAAACCTGCCAGTCATTTATGACAAGATGAGTATATGAATTGTTTGGTTTATGCCTAATTCAAATAAGAATGCAGCCATTTTTTTTTCTTTTGGTACAAATTAGCAGCTGAGACTGTAATGCCAAAGCATACTGCATCAGAATTTAGTCCAAAGTTCATGAAACAGGGTTTCATCTTGGTGTTGCAGCTGTTAAAAAAATCTTTGATCGCTTCTGGGAATTTTATGGCAGGTTTAAATGGAACTCATGAAAGTAAAATCCAGCTTTCTAGCTTAGCTTACTAATGTATACACTTGATCCTAACGTCAATACATTAGTCCATCTGAAATGCATTTGTGTGGTATAGTTACATACATTGGTTCAATGAGAAGTGCCTTGGACAGACAGTTTCCATTCAGTCCAGACAAATCAGTAAAGTGCCTTATAACAGGTTATTGCATATTCTGATATCTGTCTTATTGCTTCCACTGAAAGCAAGGGGGGGCAAAGCACTCCCATATTAGGGAGCAGCAGGCTGACAGAAGTGTACAGTTAGAATATAAAAAGAAAAAAAAGTGAAAACCGTTTTGACACAGTGCTGTTGTCAGACATTCAGTCAAAAGGCTAACACAATATTAAAAAGGTGTTTTTTGTTAATTCACATAATGTGTTATCAAATTATGTAGACATAGAAGTCACTTCCGCTTCTTTCTTCCATTTCTTGTTTTATGAACCCACTTTAACCTCTGATAAAGTGCTTCATTGTTTGGATGTGAGGCTAGTGTATTTCCATCTGGTATCAAAGCGGCTCTTGTGATGTAAGTCTTCATGCAGACATAAATTTCTCTGTTCTCTATGTGGTTGTGTGAGGCCTTCAGCTGGCCAGCTGCTTATGGGTGTGACCGGTCAAGTCTGCCGTTTTACCAGAAGCTACTTCTCATGATGTAAACTACAAGGAATGGGGAGCTGTAATTTTCCCATGGCGTTTTAACACCAGGCTCACCACAGTGACTTATTGCAAGATGAAATATTGGCTTTGTCGAAATTGTCAGCCTTGATAGAACTACTGTTTATGTTTCATTTTGATATACTCCATTTATTTTTGCATTACTTTCATTTACTGATCTATACAAAAATATGTATGTATTAGGCTTAGATTTGTTTTTAAATAAGAAACTCAAAGCCAGTGTTTAAAAATATTTGGTACCCAAATTTGTCAGTATAGTCTTAAAAGGGAGTTATTGGCTAGTCAGGACCAAGTGGAAAACTTTGAGCATTTGATAGTGGTAAACAACATAGATGATCAGCAGAAATATACTGCTGTCTACATGGGTATTCATACATTGCTTATAGAACAATAATGCATTGGATGCATTTTTTTAAATGACAAAAAAAACCCTAATAAATACCATTTAGATATTTATTTTTACATAATGCCCTTCTCTTGCAGCCCACCTTTTAGGCTGAAATAATTTACGTGTTGGGCCGCTAACACAATAACAAATGCGTTCTGCATTTCTAAGCTGTGTTGTTTAGGCCATGAACAAGCTTGCATTAGAAGCTTGCCAACTGGAGTCCACCTTTTGGAGTGGATATGGGAAACAAAATTGAGCAAAAGAATTTCATTCTTTGCTCACTAATTACATCATGTTGCCTCTTTAAAATGCCAACTTTCAAAGAGATTATAAGAGTAAAACCAGTAGTGCGTAAGAAGGAATCAAAGTATACTGACTTTTAACCATCTTGCCTCAGTTATACTTGAAAACCAAGGCTCTAAAAGTTCATTTCAATCACCCTAACCTGTTTAAAGGGGGTTACATGATTGGCGGGGGTACATTGACAGAGCTTATAGCAGTTCAGGCTGTTGTGGAGGGTTAAATGAGACCATAAAGAGACATACAGAGGTGTTCTTGTACTGTGGTGCAACATATACTCATGAAATTATACAAAATGCACACATGCTAAAAATGCATTGGTTATTAGTCAGAAGCAGCATGATTAAGTTCATTCCTTTCTATTTGGAGCTGGATAGTCTGGGGATTGTTTTTGATGGAGGTTGGGGTATTTAGTTGCTGCTGTTTCTATTTTTCTTATTTTTATGACATTTTTTCAGTGTTTTTATCCTCCCACTAACAGAGAGAGCAGAAGCAGAACAGGCACCTGTGTTTATCTAAAGCAAAACAATAAAACCTGTGCAGAACTGGATCCCTCTGTTTTCTAAGGAAAGCCCACTTGTTGACCTTTGTCAGCAGGTGTATCAGAATCCACTAGAAGCATTAATAAGCCAAGCAAGTTAAATATGGGTCTCATCTGAGCACAGAAGTGAATATTGAAGTTCAGGCTGAATGGTCAAAGCTTAAGTGAAATAGATTAAACTAAATTGTAAAACTGTACCCAAATACCCTTGTAAAAGTTTAATATTTTAATGTTATAACGAGGGGTCGAACTTTAATGCATTAATCATGAATAATTAATTACAGAAACCTTACGTGTTAAAAAAGAAAACAACACACATTTAATCGCGGAACCTTTGTCAGAGCACAATTTCCTGGTACAGCGATTACACTGATACACACATACTTCCGCTACTGACGTAGCCAAATTGGTGCGATATTTAGCACTTTTTCAGACCCTTCAGTGACTTTTTTTTAAAGGCAAAATGAGCATCAACAAGTCTGACTTCTTTTTCTGGTGGTTTCAGGGACTCTTTGTGAGTCACAAAAAAAGAAAGTATAGTTTCTCCTCTCCATTAGAAGCAGCTGTGAAGCCCCCTTTCTCCCTCCCTCTCCCTCCTCACCATCCTAAGAAACACACCGGTAGCTCAGTCCTCATGTAGCTCCACACTGCAGTCAGAACTGGAGGTGATCACCCCTGCTGCAAGATCAGACTGAAGTTATCAGATATTAATGTCTATTAATGAACAGTGTGGACACTTTAACTTTAGGTCTGTTATGTTTTGGCCGGGATGTTTTCTATTTCTCTTTTACTGTTTCAAATTTAAATTAATTTATCTAGACATTAATAGAGTGTTTCAAATTTAAATTAATTTATCTAGACATTAATAGAGTTTGAGTTTATTATATTAATCTCTTTGACTATTATTCGAGTCAAAAGTGGCTTAAAATCCATTTAATGAAAGAAATGTTGCTTTTTGTGGCAAATTTCATGATGAGATTAAAATGCGATTATTCGAGAATATTTAAAAATGTCTTTAATTAATTTGATAAATTTTTTTAATAGAGTCCCACATTTAGTTATAACACAATTTCAATCAGCAGCATTTAAGATATCAAAAAGTTTAACTCTAATTTAATCTAATTGCAACTGAAAAAAATTGGCTTTTTTATGTTCAGTGATGTTTTTGTCTATTTCCACAACTTACGTTTGTCGTGGAAATGGACACCTTGATAAAACACCTGTATAAAAGTTTGTTAATTGAGAAAGTAAACCACAATTTAGAATGGAATCTACATTAAATTTGGTTAATAAAAGTTTAACTCGGGAATATAATTCTTTGTTTTATAAAGTAACAACATCATTACAATAAAGTTACAGAATGCATATAAAAACAAATAAATGAATATATTTAAAGATATTTTGCACAGATTTCAACCTTGAATGAGAATATGCTAAAGATGAGACTGGAGATCACACTTAATGTGACAGAAAGTGATTTGGTTCAGTAAGATGCCGAGCTGAATTCAGTGATGGTTGGCTTATTGTCAGATATCTGTTAGATGTCTGTTTAACAGATGGGCTTCTATGTTAGAGAGCAAGGGATCCAGGCTGGCACTTGTCATACTTCCCAAATCTCAAGCATGTTTAAAATAGACATTTACAAGTTGTATTAGTTAGCCACTAGGAAGATCAAACAGTCCATCAATAATAGCTTTTTCTCTGAGCGGGTACCTTATTCCAACATATATACAAACATACAGACATACGTTGCATTTTCCTTAAGCCTTTGGTGTCCCTTTGTTGTCAGCTTTGGCTCCTGAAAGTCCATTTTCTGTATTGTCATTCCCTGAGGAGCTCACCAGGCACTCTTTACTGCAAGGGACAGAAAAACCAAAGGGTAAGATGGGTGAGAAGCAAAAATTTTTATTAGGGCTTTGCTGAGGCACTGAACTATAAAGTCTTGACTTAATAGTCAAACATAAGTTTTTAAGTTTTTAAGCAAGTCATATATGCACTGTTTTTTGTTTTTTTTTGGCTGATGACACACACTAAATTGAATTTATGACAAAATTGAGCAAAGAACTAATACATCATTTAAAATACTAAACAAATTTTATGGTTCAAAAGAAAACTAAAAAATATTGTATACCTCTGTTATATAGCTTTCAACGATATATGTGGCCAGAATTTTCCGTCCACAAATAAAATCTTCAGTAAAGTGATAGTTTTTTTTGTTTTTTTTTTCCAAATAATTTATATTTGAACAAGATTTTACAAGAAGTGCATGCTACAAGTACAACGTTTTGGATATTTAGTTGGTCCCAAAGCTCTACATATATGAAATAATATGCTTATTTCATAGTTTTATAAAGTCAGGAGAAGATGGTTTTTTATCACACTTGAACACAAAGCTTTCTGTTTCCAAAAAAAGTTTGACCCACTGCAGCCTGCATGTTGGTGAAGATCAGTTGTCTCTGCACCGGTTACATGTGCTTCAAAAAACAGCAGCTTATATTTTAACTGGTAGAAAAAGCATAAACACATAATACTAATTCAGGCTTCTTTGCAGTGGCTCGCCGTCTGATTCCAGCATTGCAGATTTATCCAGATTCTCTAAATCATTTGATAATGAAATCCCTAAATTCCTTGCATTTGTACATTATAAAAATGTTTTCAAACTGTTGGACTATGTGTTCATGCAGTTGTTTGGTCCTCCTTGAAAATGAGATCCTACATCTTAGAGGGGTTTTCTGTTAATAAATTGAAATTGATATTAGTCATTAAATATCTTGTCTTTGTAGGATATTCAGTTGAATATAGGTTAAAAAAGGACTTGCGAATTGTAAACTGTATTCTGCTTTTATTCATGTTTATGTTTTACACAACTTCCTGACTTAGAAATGTGATGTAAGAATACCTAATAACAAACTTATTACTGTCTATAATTAAATGTTAAGAATCTGCCTTCAATGCCATTTTCAACAAAGTTAGTGATATACTCACTTCTTCTCATCATCTTTCCGCAGGAACTTAGCAACCATGGCTTTTATCACCATGACAATGATAACCAAACCAATGACTCCACCCAACGCTGAGACGATGATGACTGTCAATGTATTGTCAACCTCCCTCACTGAACAGGAGAGAGAGAAAGACATTTTTAAGCGGATAGACATAATTACAGTTGTTACACAGATAAACAAAAAAAAAAAGTCTCATAAATACTGAGAAAGTATGTTAGCACCAGAACATCATGGTTTCTTGTTTAAGTATACAAAACACTGTCTTAAAAATAGTTAGATAAAATTGTATGGTTGTGTTGTAGGGCCATATGCATAAAATTGTTTGTTTTTTTTGTTTTTTTGTTTTTGTCTTAATAAATTTTTAATTGTGTTTGCATAAAATACTTGACTTCAACCAACCTGACGATTTCACTTCAGAGTCTATCATAAGATTATGGTGGTCACATTATAAAATCACTGTAGGGAATGGGATGGGGGTTGACAACTCCTGCCTCTTCACCAAACAATGAATACACAGCCTGTACATAATACTGCTCTGCATAAGGTTGATTAGAAAGCAGCAGAGATGTAGCGATGACATGTTGACTGAAAGCCTGAAGAACCACATGAGCTAATTGTACGAAAACCTCATCCTTTTGGCTTCAAAAGCAAAGTCTTCCACATCCATCTTAGGCACTGACCATGACATAAGTAGTTATTTATCACCCAAAATGAAAGGGATACAGTGTAACTTTTGGCCACTAGGGGGGCTAAACCTGTAACTTCCCACAGGCCACAGAATACTGACATAAATTAAACAATCTCCATCCATGTATTGAACAGCATATATAAATATAACTAAACCACGCCAGTTGCTAAGCGTTGTGTTACTTCTTTGATATTTACATAAAATATAGGAAATGCATTTATTGCACGCAAACCAACACAACTTGCATGAAATGTGTAGGGAGTCATGTTAGCTTTGGTCTGCAGCTGATTAGCTTCAACTAACTGGATTTAACAAAATAAAGATGGAGATGTACACTGCAACATTCTGCAGCTCACCTGGTATTTACTGCCATTGTTTTGAATCAACGCTGGCTGAAAGTTCATGTCATTTTTGTACCTTTGCACCACAGGAAAGAGCTGTTTTGCAGTGATTTTGTGGTATGGTTTTAGATCCATTCTGTTCTTTGATAAGACTCCAGCGAGCAAATTCTTTGCCAAGGTTGACTTGTTTCTTTCCAGTGGAGCAATCCCTTTCCTGCTTTCTCTTTCTGGCCTCCTCTGACACCGTTTCCACCTTCTTACTTTGTCCAGACAACAAA
This sequence comes from Telmatherina bonti, assembly GCF_933228915.1. Taxonomy (NCBI): domain Eukaryota; kingdom Metazoa; phylum Chordata; class Actinopteri; order Atheriniformes; family Telmatherinidae; genus Telmatherina; species Telmatherina bonti. The sequence goes on along the minus strand of NC_136627.1, from coordinate 17,904,112 downwards.
CTTTTGTTTGAAGATAAGGAAAAAGTAGCACAAAGCAGAACCCTATGTGTTTTCTACAGGGGGAGCTAAAACGCAAAGGACCCCAGGTCACACGATCCCGTCAGAGACAGATCAGCTCCTGCAACATTACAATGTATGGTTTCTGAAGAGGGCAGCATCAACATGCACTCAACACGCTATTTTGACCCCAAAAGTCATCCATTATCACTCACATGAATTTAATGTTTTGGTCAAAAGTTACATGGTTTCCTTTTCAATTAGATTATTGTAAAAATTTCTTATAAGAAGTAAAACACACACACACACACACACACACACACACATATATTTACCTTTATCTATGAAAAGATTGATTTTGATTTGTTAAGTGCTGACATTTTTGCCATGTCGCCATATTAAAGTGAAATTGCGCTATGGTGCATGGTGTTAGTAATGCATAATCACCACATATTATCTTTGTAAAAAAAAGTCTCAGTGACAAAAAAGGCATGGCTTTTGTGTTTACATTTTGTTTATACATGTAGGGCCCAGGTGTGTGTATACCTGCATATCAGCATAACTGTTACATACTTTGATCAACAACTATAAGAGTGAAGACAGCACTGTGGTTCCGATTCTTCTCTTTTGGGTTCCTAGCAAAACAGATGTACTCTCCTTCATCCTCAAAAGTGATGTTCCACAGCAAGATGGAGATGTTGCTAGTCTTTGAGGAGCCAACAAACTCCACACGATCATGGTAAATAGCGACATCTGGTTCCACTTCCTCATTAGGAATCTCTGCTTCACATAACTGTACACACAAAATTGAACTTGAATTAAAATAATTGCTCATATTTCTAAATACTTAAATTCCATCAGTAAACTTACAAAAAACTAATACTTTGTAACAACAATGGTTTTGATATTTCCATGATAATGATGCTTGTTGCAATTGTGAATTAGTGTGTGTTTGTTTATACCTTAAGGAGGGTTCCATTATCATTATATTTCCAGTTGAAGTAGAGGTTTTTGATGCCAATACAAGAAGAATAAGTGCAGGGCAGCAGAACTGTGGAACCATTCATTGCTTCAATGACAGAAACTTTACCTGTTGAAACCTCCAGTCCACCAGCACTCCATACACCTGAAAAAAGAAATGGAAAAGTTAAAAAAAAAAAAAAAAAAAAGAAAAGCAAAGATGAACATTTAACAAATCCATTGGGACTTTGAGCTATAAAACACATGGGGTGCTGTAAACGATGAGAATAATTTATGAATAATTGTTTAGTTAGCTTGTTCCAAGAATGTAATGTTTAGTACCATAATATTTTTTTTAGCATCACCATAAACTTTCAGTAGACCTTTTTTTTCAGTTTAATGATCTCTGAATGTTTAAGTGGCTACTTTCAGTATTTAAATATGATGCATTTGTAGACCTATGATGTGGCCACAGTTTTCATATAGTTAGAATTGTATCTAATTTGACTGAAAATTCCAAAAAAGTCCCTGTTTTCCTTATACACAGGTCTGTTTAATATTATAAGTTAAAATGTGGAGCAAAAACATCGAAGCATAAATCTGCATATTACAATATTACAGTCTGTATTCTACATGTAAGTTTAATAGGAGACAATTCAGAAGTTCAGTCATAACATACTGAGCCACCTGCCAAAAATAATGTAACCCCAACACCTCTGACTTAAACCATTAAATTTGAAGTTGACTTCATACACCAGGCTTTTCACTACATTTTAATGCAGCGATGCTTGTTCAAACTGCGATGAGTACATTTTAAAATCAAATTCAGCACCTTGAAAGTTTTTAATATGTTCTATAAAAAACTCCTGATCATTTTCTGCTGTTTAGTCAAGACACCATCAGATGTAACCTAAAGTTAACTAGTAACTTTGCTAAAGTGATGGTCTGGAACAACTTTTATTTACACTGCCCTGTGATTTAATTCTGAGCAGATGAAACGTTCAGCACCTTAAAATCAGGTGTTACAGGGGAGCAGGAAATTAAAGACCAACGTAGTGTGTCTCAGTCGTGGCCCTGAAGTGCCAGTGCTCTCTTTTAGAAGCAATCTTGGTGAGGAGGTTTTTTAAGGTGAGTCAGGTGTGTTAGAGTAGCAACACGTCTTGGGCAGTGGTACTTGAGGACCAGAATTAAGAACCACTGGACTAAGGAAACAAATCAGGACTAAAGGCTAGAATCCAACAAGAACTAACCCAAAACAGAACAGAGTCCCATAGATTATTACAGACTGGGTTTGCTCCTTTTCCATTAGCTGTGGGACAACCTGGGAAGAAGTGACAGAGCAGGAGTTTGCTGCTTAAATAGAATGAAGAGTGTTTGATTGTGGAAAGGAGATCTACATTTTTTATTAAGTTGGAAAACTTTTCCAAGTTTATTTGCAAAAAATTCTGATTTGTTTGTTCTACTAATGTAGTTTAAAGGAGTGCTCTCATTGAACAAGCTGTTGGTTAAACCTCTCCCACCTAGCTTGCCCAAGCTGTAGATGATGCAGACCCACTGAAGTAATCAAATTACTATTATGCAACAACTTCAAGACCTTTGAAGATACATATTCAGTTTGAGTCATTATTTTCATTCTTTATGGTGCTCTGCTTCTCTTCACTATGAGCAGTTTGGACTGTGGTTGGTACTATACTTCTTGGCATTTGACCCTCTTATTCAATGGCTGATAAAGACTGATTGACTCACAAAAAGTCAACAGTCACAGAAAAATCCTCCTAAAACAGATTAAGAGACAAACATCTACCAAATTTCTTACCAATTATTCATCTAGTTAGCTGGCATTGTGGTGCAAAGCAATAAAACTTGTTTTTAAAAAGAGACCGATCATCTTTTTGGTATTTGATACTTGCTAGACCTGTTAGTTCTGCAACGACAGCTGGTGTAATTCTTAGATTGTTGCGCTAATGTCTCTCACACTTGGTGTCTATTTATAAATGCTCTCCTCATTCTGACCTGTACAGGATCACATTGCACTTGAACATGGTTAGAGTACATGTAGGTCTGTTTGTAAAGACTTACATCAACTTATATGTTAGAATTGAACACATTGGCACTGAACACTGGAATCCCTCTGGTCGTCTTGAAACAAATGACTGTATCATCAAAACGTGAGTATTAGAAGCTTTTAAAACTGTTGTTTACATTAAAGGTGACACAAATTGACATTTACACAATTTTTGCGATGGTGTTAACAGTAGCTAAAGTATTAGTTTTCTTTAATGCAGCACAGCAGGAACTCTGTAAACGCCTTAAATAGTTGCAGTATCAGCTTGATCAAATGTGCCGTACCATAAATAATCCATCACGTTTTTATGGTTAGACAGTCTTCAGAGACATTCACTTATTTGGCCTTAATTCTAAGATGATATTGAGCTGTGTCTGCTGGTTAAACTATTTACATGGGCTTTGATTTGAAGGGCTACTAATCGGACTACGACTGGTAACTCCTAAACTAGTCCTGCACTGCAAACATATAGTAAATGTAGATCTTCTTTGCTTAGTGGTCTTTGGAAAAGCAAGTTCCCCAAAATTTGATGGGCTGTGCAGCAGCACTTTGAACTTTTTTAAAGATTTTTTAGTTGTAACTTTTGAAGTTACCAAACTTCATGTTATAAGAAGATATTCTTTTTTTTTTTTTTTTTTTTTTTTTTTTTTTTTTAAGTTAGAATAACATTATTGTTAAGTTTTACTGATATTCTGTTTGATGTTTTTACACCGTGTGTAGAATCAGGGCTTTGTTGTGTAATAGAATAAATATTTAAGACTAAAAATCCCTACGATGTCCTGGAATTTAGGAAAAAAAAAAAAAAGAAATTGTGTACAAGCCTTTGACTAGTTACAATAATATAAAATGTTGTTTCTGACACTTGCTAGCGTAACTGGTGCACTGAAGGTTTGAAATATTTGTTAAAGCTTTGCCTACCTAAATTTCATCATTTTGCATGTTGGCTGCATAGTAAGCAGGACAAGTTACTTGAATCCAAGCTGCAAAGTTGCACAAAGTTTTTATTTAGTTCCCATATAGCAGGTGCCACTTTTCTTCTTCATTGGTTGTCCTGCCTTCTCCTTCAGTGGTTATTCCTACAGCACTGCCTCTGGCCAGGAGTGTAATATGTTATTTAAAAGACTGGATTCATATGAGTAGCACACAGAATGAAAGCAAACTCAGACCAGAAGAATGTTCCACCAATGAGACCAAGTCCCTGAAAGTAATTTAGGATAGTCTAGCAGACTATCCTGTTTGAGTGCACCTTTGATTTTATTTATTTAGTCTCACCACATCTAACTTATCAACATATATAATATTGTATAGGAGGCTGTAGCTCAGGAGGAAGAGCAGTCATCTTTCCACTGGAAAGATGGGATCAATTCCAGGCTTCTCCTGACTATGTGCCGAAGTGTTCTTGGGCAAGACACTGAACCCCAATATCCCCCCTGATGTGTCTATCGGGGTATGACTGAGTTCTCACTCTCATTCTTAAGTGCTAAATGACTTTCTTGTCATTTTAAAGGACCTACTTTTGGTATCAGCCTAGATCCCACTCCCCATTTTTTTATTTCCTGGATCTGATCTTACTCTCCTTTAATGGATGACAAGTTTTTTTTTTCCAAGTCCTGGGCTTTTTTCCTTCACTCTTTTTTTCAGTGTCTATCTAATACTTGCTTTCAGAACTTGCTCCTAAGGGGCACCATGACTAAATAAAAACACAAGAGATGTGAAGACACAGACTTTGTTTGTTTGTGTGCCTTTACATATGGCATAATGGTAGAATCAATAAAGGTTTAGAGGTTTAAATAACTGGAGTGTCAATACTTGAAAGAATGTTTCAAATCTTGGTATTCGAGAAGAACAGATGCATAGGAAAAACCAAAGATGCAAGTGAAATCCCACCACTGAACGGCCACACAGTTCATTTTTTTATCAACTGGAAGCATGATTGTTTACATATCTGAGAAGAGTGCCCCCCTCATGCTTGGAAATAGATATCACACCTCCCTCACTTTACACCCCTGCTTACCACTACAACATTTCTCTTCATCGCTTTGCTCTTCTCTGTACTCCTGAGTTTACAGTTTGTCCTTACAACACCTTCAGGCTCACTTACTAGAACAATTTGTATGGAGTCTATGTGCACATGTGGTTGTACAGTATGTGTCTGTCAACTCTAGTCTATGCCTACAGCAAATGCACATACACTTGTGAATGTGTGTACATGAGTAATAGCACAGAATGTATGGTATTTTTAGCTTCGCTATCAAGTATCTCCTTGTCCCAGTTGGGAAACATCAATATCTGAATCACTGATGGTAGGGAAAAGCTACTAACTGTGTGTCTATGTGTGTGTGTCCTTGGTTGATTGCCAAGGTTATTTTTTTCTTCCTTTTCTTTTAAGTAGGCCAGTGATTGAAGGGTTAATGTGTTTCAGAGTGAATCCATCGGGAACTGACCGAGGACACTATTACCTCTATGAGAGAGAAGGAACAGGGAGGTAGCATGATGGGAAAGCTGGAAGAAAAGAGAAGGGAGGAAAGGAGGGGAATAGAAAAAAGAAATTAATATAAAATTAGAGGTAATGGAGGTGGTACAGTGTGTAGGAAGTGATTGAAAGGGTCACTCAGGAATAAAGTGGAGTGGTTAAGGGAGAGGTGAAAGAAGCATAATCTCTTTGCTACAGTGAATGAGTGATGGCTCCGATCGACATCCAGTAGCTATGTAACTCAGTCATTAATGGTGCTGGTGTTGGTGGACAAGATAGATTCATGTTTACGTTTCACATCAGCACACTAAGTGTTTGTAATACGATAGCCAAAAAGCCAACAACGTGCAGAATAATTACCACATTTACATGCCATCTAGTGGTGAAACATTACTGATAGATGCTGTTTTATGGCCTGACTGCTGGGTGTTACTGTTGATTACTGTGCCAAATCTCCTATGCCTTGACTGCTGCTACTTCACCACGGAAAGAAAAAAAAAAATTTGTTGCATTAGTACTTGGTAATATGTGCCATAAAAGATGCAATTTACAGGCAGAGTCTCTCAGCGGTTTTTGAAATTATTACCAAATGTATTCTATTTTATGATGTCTTTTTCTGTCCTTTCTTTGTGGAGGCGAATGGCTTAAAAAGTCCCATCGTTCATTCATTTTCTGAACCGCTTATTCCAATTCAGGGTCGCGGGGAAGCTGGAGCCTATCCCAGCTGGCTTTGGGCGACAGGCAGGGTACACCCTGGACAGCTCGCCAGTCCATCGCAGACAGCTGGCAAAGTCCCATCGATACAAGTGAAAAGTAGATAATGATGTGTTATTTTGTTATGTTATGCTGTTTGGTAAATAAATAAACACCAAAACCACATGTTTAGGTTTCGCATGAAAAAGTGTTTCATTAGGTTTAGGTATTCAAATGACTTTGAAGGATTTAGGTATTTAAACTAAGTGGTTAGGTTGAGGGAAACATTGTAATGTTTCACTGTGATGAAAATAATAAATCTTCACATACCCTAACCACCAATCACAACATGTACATTTGTAAAAAACTTTCTTTTAATATAAACCATGATGTTTTACTACAAATAACCAAGCTTTTAACGATGTCTGGTACCACCTCTCCAAAAAACTAATTAGTTTTTCCTCATCCACGAGGCACACACTTATGCATGTGACTATAGGTCCCATAACAACCATAGAAAGCGTGTTGTACTGAAGATTGTCCCCTGTAATCTTTAAATGTTTTTTGCAAGAATGAATTACTCCAAGGGTGAATTATAGAGTTCAGAGAACTTAGTTGATAATTAGTTTAAAAAGTAAAATCTAATCTAATCTCATCTAATGAATCATGCTGTGTAGAGAGATGAAGCTGGAAAGTAGTGTATGCATTACTATACTATGATCAGTTATTAGAGAAGGGAAAAAATAAAAATTTACACTGAAATGAATAGAGTTAATAATCAAGGGATGTATCGATTACCTGCAGAGACTAGTCAAGAACTACATAAGTTCAGTGATGGTCCTTAAAATTGCTTTTGCATAGTTTATTCTACCAGTATTCTTTTGCTTTTCATCTGGCAATATTTTTACAAGTTTCCAATTCCTCACTTTTAAAGCAACGTGTTGATGACCTCGCAGCATAGTGGTGGAGTTAACAATTCTTCTTCAATAAACCTTTTTGTATATGACACAATTTGCCTAACATGTATTTCTTTTGATGAAAATAACATTTTTATATCATTCCCTGTTCTTATATTTGTGTCTAACAATGCACAGCTATCAAAACAGCTGAAATCCAGAAAGACAACTTGGGACGTGGGGGCACTATTGGACGCCTCACCAAAATCAGGGAGTGTTTGAGGCAAAACAGATCACCTCTGCACCACTACGTCACTACCAGTCAAACAATGACGACACTTCTGAATCTTCATACATGCAAATACTTTTTTATGTGTTCTAAAAACTGAAAGTTGTCCTTTTTCTCTTTGGTTTGTTTTTTGTTATCTTTGTTCTCATAAAAGCTTCTGTGTTTCACGAAGTACAGTTGGGGAGAGTCGTATGTCCTGTCAAGCAACCATGGCCAGTTTGTCAACAACTAAAAGTTGCTTGTTATTGACCTTCATTATCTCAAAATGACAACAAGTAAATATTACTTAAATATAAGTGACAGCAATACAAATTTTAGTCAATATAGAACAACAGCTATTACTACAGAATAGTAATAAGAAAAAGAAAACCTACAGATTTACTGGAACATCTAAAAACCACCTCTTCACACTAACATAAAAAACAAACAAACTAAAAACACCATAATAAAAAACACAGAAGGCATATAAAGGCAAAGAAACAAGTTTAAATTGATTTACAATTAGTGGGATTACCTCAAGCATAAATTAAGTTGGCTTTAACCCTTTCACAGAAGAACAGAAACACAATGTCCTGGTGTGTGGAAAGGATGTACTGGTAGAGAGAGGAACACCACGGCACTTTAATGTATAGAGAGGACTATCACTCACCGAGCAGCAGTGCAACTGCCAGACCGGCATGGAGTAGATCCCCTGATCTCAGCCGACTGGAGACACTCGAACCGGTGCTGTCCACTGACGCCATGACACCGACACCACCTGTCTGTCTGTGGTCTTGTCTGTCCCTCTGTATGTACAGAGCGTCCTTGTTAATCTGTCTTCTGTCAGCCAGTGACAGTCAGTGCGTTTGACTTATGCGGCTGTGGAGCAAGGTGGGACACTGAGCTGCACAGCTGAAGGCAGAGTCTGAAGTCCTGATCTCAGTCCCTCCCTCTTCTCTCCTCCCCTGCACTCTGTCCCAACAATGAGCAGAGGTAGAAAGCGCAAAAAAAAAAGGAGAACTGTTCTCTCCAGTCGTTCCCTGCACTGCTCTTCAGCAGCCCAGCAAAGGGAAAGGACGAGACAGACAGAACAATGCAGCAGTTAGATGAGGAGTCTCTGTCTATTTGCCTCCCTCCTTTCCCATCCCCTGTCACTGCCTGGGCAGGCTCGGTGATGATTATCCAGTAAAGCAGAGTGTAAAGCAAAAGGCAGATGAGTAGCGGCGTAGCAGCGCAGAGTCCAGCAGCTGCATTGCTTCAGCAGCAGGAGCCAGGAAAGCAGGCTGGCTGACAGACCCCATAGGGGGGAGACATTGGCTGTAAAAAGGGAGGAGAACACACAGGAGGCACGAGGGGGGGATGCTGGAGCAGAGCCAGCAGCCAGGCAGAAAAGCAGAAAGTGCTCGTCCCTTAAGCCGGTACAGGAAGGAATGAACGAGAGAGGTGTACTGCAGAGGTAGATGTGAACAGAGAGACGGGGAGAGAATGAATAGAACGATGGGGAGTGAGTGGGGCTGACGTTTGCTGCCACATGAGCACACACACATATGCACCCGGCCGAGTAAGGCTGAATCAGCTTTACTTAAAAAGGTCTAAGAGTAGGACACATGATGGGTGGTTCGCTCTTACCATACAACTCTGTCTTTAATGATGCCTTCACTAACGTCTCCACTTTCACTCTTCTCCCATTTCATGCTGTGCAGTGTTGGCACACTAATGCACTGGCAGGCTCTGATTATGTCCTCTGACAAGTTTCCTATCATTTACTCATGTTTTATCTCTGTTTATACCTCCACCAGCAAGACTTGTCTTAAACTAATTATTTTGGGGTAATTATAATCTACTCATCAGATAGATTTTTGATTTCTGAATTGTCCTCAAGCAGAATTCAATTGATTTTCATGTCATTTGTTTTATTAATGCTTTTCAAATGAGTTTTACTGCTGCATGGCCAAGAATTTATGCTATATTTTACTTTATAAATGGTTTATAACATGTTTTCTTGAATTTGAGACAATAACATTTTATAAATCCGTTTTTTATCCAAAGGTTTGGTGTCTCAGCTTTTTGGAAATATTTAGTAGACAGTTTGAAATGGGAAAGCTTCAGAAATGATAAAAGTATAAGTCATCTGTTCTTTTCTTCATCCCCAATAAACAGCACCATCTTAGGCTGTGCCCTTAAAGGTGCCTGGGGAGGGTGGTGTATGACTTGACAGAGGGTTGCAAATTTAAGTAAACAATAAAGTAAACATTCTATCATATGTTCATAATCCTTTTTTCACGATCCATTTTCAAGACTAAACTATAACTACTAAAGCTTATTTACTACCAGCATGGATGCCATTTTGCTTTTTGTATTAGTTATTTTTATAAGTTAACTTTATTGAATATTACAAAACAAAGTGATATATGTTCATGTTCGTCTTTTGAAGAAAACAGTTCACACATTGAACTCTTAGAATATTTCAAATTCTAAACTATAAATAACTTTTGTTTATTATAACAAACAACAAAACAGTTGGTTTAGATTAGAGAAATCTGCATTTGTGAATAAAAGGTTTTCTCATTAAATTTTTTAAACCAGAAAATCAAATTATCTGTCACAAAAAAGGAACTAAATTTAATAACTTAGGGGGCAGATTGAATTTCCTGGACTGCAGCCAACTTCACACATTCTTCCAAAAAGTCTCAAATCTTCAAAATCTATCTATCTGTATAAATATATAAATATATATATATATATATATATATATATATATATATATATATATATATATATATATATATATACATATATATATATATACATATATATATATATATATATATATATAGATAGATAGATAGATAGATAGATAGATAGATAGGTATTTTATTAATCCTCGAGGGGAAATTTTACAGTGTAACTTGTTACATTAAAAATCACATTGTAACTAAAAAAAAAAAAAATCTGTTCTTCCCCCACTTTGAAATATAAAATTGGGTATGATAAACATGAAACAGAAAGGATTTTAATAATCTAAGTCTTAACAAAATCGATGACATTCCTCCTTCTTCCTCATAAGATTTGGCCGCGTCTTCTTCCCGTATGTAATGGCATTTATCTTTCCAATCAAAATTTAAATTGATTTTGTTCACAGCCTTGATTGTGTGGGCTGATATAGGCAGAGAACTTGTTTGGTAAAAAAAAAATCTAGATACGTTTTCCATTTAGTTATTAATCTCCTTCCAGACACAGCGATGTCTCTTTGTAACCATCTGTTCAAAATAGATCTACATATATTTTTATAATCCAGGATATTCCCTTTCTCAGACACTACTTTATCCTCATGATTTAGAATACACAAATAATTAACTTCTTTTTTCACCTTTGCCGCTTTGTATCGTAACTGCAGTGGATGACCATGTAAAGTTAAGATTTCGTATTAATCTGGATTTAGTTGTAAATCTGGATCTTTGGGGAATAAGTTTATAATTTATATGGCTAATGGAATTCAGTTACTGTCTTTAAGAAGAAAAGTAGTGTCATCGGCCAGCTGACTTCGTAATAATTGATTCTTTGCCCCTTCGAGACATTTTAAATCAGAAGTTTCTATGAGTAGGGATAACATACTCTGTAACCAGACAGCAGAAGTGAACTAACATCTAATTTCTCTTTTGATAATAAATCTTGAGCTCCTACCATGACAGTGTACTATTAAAATCATTATTTAACCTTCCAATCAAATCCAGACCTTTTTATCTAAAACCAAAATGATTTCATGTTCATATAATAAAATAATATCAAACACAATTAAAAGCTTTGTGAAAGTCCAGAAATAGAATATACCCACCTTCATCCAACAGATAATTCTACTCCACCAAATCTAAGACAAGATGTATGGTATTATGGATTGATTTGCCCTTCACAAACTCCGATTCTGTTTCATCAATTATTGATGCTATTCTGTTTTTTTTAATCTGACAGGGACAGCTCCAGAGACAAATTTATAATCTGTGTTTACGAGGTGTTTTATTGTTAATAAATATTTGTACCTTCACAGGTTTAGGGATCAACAAGATCCGTATTTTTAACATTAGCTGTTAACTCTTTTTTTTCTATAATTTAAAAATTCTAAATAACAACTTTATTAACTTTTTCCAAAATAATTTTATATAAATCAGTTATGAGTTCATCTGTACCTGGCCAGTTATTCCTCAATTATTGGAATAAATTTCTTGATTTTTGCGAAAGCAACAACAACAAAAAAAAAAACAAAACAAAAACATTCTTCATCAATTTCTCAATAAGCTGTAGATTAACCATCAAGAAAACGTCACATGCATGTCTTTTAATGGTGGGAGGAATCTAGAGTACCCAGAGGACCCACACATACTGTACACACATACATAGAGTGAAATGCCACTGTTCAAACCTCTCTGAGGCTTGAACCAGCAACTTTCTTGCTATAAGGCTGGTGGACACTGGGATTGGTTGGTGCAGTTAGAGCCAGACAAATACCTTCAACACTTGGCCTTAGACAGGCTGTGGCTGCCCTCAAATACGGCCCTAACACGAGGGAAGGAGAGGCGACTCAAGTTGGAGTGACTTATAGGGGTTAGGATTAAACAAGGGATGGGTGTTCAAGGCCATAGCACAGCCATACAAAACTTGAGACATTGATGTGTCCTGACTGTGATAAAGTCATCTGTGATCTGTCTGCCACACTGTTCTACGCAACATACAACCACCTGGACGCTACACAGTCATTGCTTACCCTTCATCAATCTCCGGTCAGCCTTCAACATTATTTCAGTGTCAGTGAAGGATAACCAGAGTCTACAAATTAAATGTGCAGGCTGACCTTGTTCACAAGATTCATGTCTTCCTCAACAATCGACAAATGCATTAACAGTGTCCTCACCAACACCAACACCTGAGGTCCACTGCTGTAAAACAACCTCCAATTTCTCTCAGTGACGATTGGCTTTGACAAAAAACATCATATTTAAACTTCTACAATTCAATGTACCTAGGTCACCGTCATGTGGAAGTGAAAAAGTCATGTGCTATTACACCCCTGCTTTTTGTCATCTCAGACAGAAACATACTGAGAAGGATGTTTGTTCGAATTAACCGCGAAACACATCTGATTTTTTTATTTTATTTTACTTTATTTTAAATTCAATTTCGTTGTTTTCATTTCCTAAATATTTGATGTCTGTTTTCCATAACCATCCATACTGATACCATGTGTCTGACCTCCCCGCTTCTCACGCATCCACATTTTGTCAGCTAATCCATCTCTGGGAGTTTGATGTCATTTCCAAGTTCAGCTGTGTGGGATGCAGTGATAGATGGTGAAAACATGCCGCACCTAAAGCTCTAATCTATATGCTGGCAAATTTGATGGCACAAACTGGAGGTGATATATGAGTGAGCATACACTGCACATATTAAGAAATCGAGAATGAGATGCATGCGCAAAGAATACAAACACATCGGTATTTGCATATGTACATGAGCACATACAGTCTCATAAGCACACACACCTGGATCTGGACAGGGTGACCTTGGAGTCTGTGTATATGAGAAAGGCGAGGTGTTACACTGACGAGGGAGGAGAACATTAAGGATCAGGAATGGAAGATACAGGTGAGAGGAAAAACAGGATGGGTAGGGGAAGAAAGGAGGGAGCGTGAAAGCAGTGGGGGATGACAGGAGCTAGGGGAGGAGTGATGACAGGAGGCAGAAGGAGGGAGGTGAGATGAGGAGCGGAGAGAGGGAGCGAGTGGAGGATCTGTCTGGGACAGCGGAAGCAAATACAATGCTGCAGTGAAGCTGTACAACTGAGCTGGTCCGAACAGAGCCACATTACTTAGGGACCCCCAGCCCCTTCTTTTGCTTTCCATATCTCCATCTACTCTCACTCACCACTTCACCTCACTGATTAACCTTCATCTCACCCCACTCTTCGACCTGCTCTTTCCCCTCCCCCTTCCTCTCTGCCTATTTCTCTTTGCACCAGCCGGTGAGTGAGCAGATTTTAGAAGTGGAGAGGGACAGAAGCGGCCTCGCTACCTCTACTTTTCGTCTATTCTTTTTCCTTGTCTTTAACGGAAAGGATCAGTTTTTCTTTCTTTCTTTTCTCTTCTTTTTACTATTTTCACTTCCTTCTTATTGGTTTTAATTGCTGCTGCATGGTTATGTTTTGTTCTTTTGTAGATTGCTGTCTTTGTGTACTTTATCTTTTTTTGCCTGTATGTTTTCTTCCCATATTTCAGTTAGAATATTTTGTGCATAGATCTGTCCATCCTCCCATCTGTCAGTGCGGAACGGCAACCATCAAGAGGTGAGTCTTGTCTGGAGTTAAGAGTAGGTCTGCAGGACATATTGATTCAAATGCATCTTGAAACTTTGAATAGTTGATTATCAGATGTCATTACTGAAAACAGTGGCTGGCCTGATTTGAACAGTTCATGTTTGTTCTTAACAGTGTGGATATTCTGTAAGATTAAATGTAAAAAACAAGCAAGCAAAGAAAAACCACATCTCAAGCTCTGTGGTGCTTTGTGTGTGTGTAGCAGCATTTTATGATACTGAAATATGTAAAAACTATTTTGTGTCTTTATGTATATATATTATGTATCTAAATCAACACGTTTCTTCTGTTACTTCAACCAGACCAGCCAGTGCAAAAAAACATGTCACTGTTAAAAAGAAAGTTTAAAGATTCAATTTATTATTTGAATTTAAAGTACCTACTGGTTGCTAATAAGATGAAGATTATAAATTAGTTATGGGTAGTATGCTATTTTACAACAAATCCTGATGTTTGACATTTATTTTCTGTACTTGTTTGCCTTAAACTCATTTCAATGCAGTGGCCTACTTTTCTGGGGAACCTGTGTTACCTTTCCTTTTGTACTGAAGGTCATCCCCAGCCTGTCTTCTTGGCAGTCCATTCCCTGGCCTCTCCATATATCGACGTATTCTTGGTCAGAAACCCTAAATTGCTTCCACTAGCAAACTAGCATTCTTCTTGGCAGCTGTATTGTTATTGATGTGTGGAGTGCCTGTGTTAGGGAATGAAATAGGCTTTATTTAAGCTTAAACAGTGCACAAATGAAGAGAATTTACCATTTTACCTCAACATACCTGCATATACAAGAAAAACAAAAGATACAAAATTAAAATTCAGTCATAACTAAAAGAAACAGGAATATGGAGCCTTACTGGTGCTAATGGGCTGAAAACAAACACGTAAAAATGTCAAGCAACTGTTCATAGTTAAAGAAACTAGGAGTATTTGTACGCAAAAGTAACAACTGACTAGACACAGAGGGGAGCAATGATCTAATTTGAACTCGGTGTAAAAAAAATACATAAAGCAAAACTGGTTATAATATGTATATATATATGTATACATATATATATATATATATATATATATATATATATATATATATATATATATATATATATATATATATATATATATATATATATATATATATATATATATATGTGAAACTAAAGTCTATTGTGCCATCATAAAGGTTGATAATATAGTAGTATTGAAAAGCGACAGGCAATATTTTTTTTCTATGAAGTCACCTAAAAATTTTAGTCTTAGTTTGTTTCCTTTATTCCAAAAAAAAAAAAAAAACACTCCTGCTGTTGCATTGCTGTGATGCAGGGTTGTTTTGATGCTGGACTATATCTCAGATAAAGTACAGAATCTCATTGGCTCCAAAGGTGAAAATACATACTCTACATTCACAAAGTCACCTCTGTGTGAGTCTCAGTGGAGCAGTGCCAGGTTTCCCTCCCTGATGAGATATGATCGCAGCTTAGCTTTCTGGGTCTGACTGTTTTGTGCTCTCATATGCTACATGCAGTAATTGAGCTGTCATAGTCGTAAAGATAGAGCCTGCATGCATCCTTTTAAGCTATTAAAACTGTTATTCTTTGATAATGTTAGAAATATACACATTCATGTTATGTGACATATTGTGGTAAAAAAAAAAAAAGAGAAAGGGACTGAGAGTGGACTTTTCTTTGCACCAGAGGACATTAAATTGCCATTTTGGTTGTAACACAACACAAATCAAGGTGCTATAACTTGGCATGTTAGAGTAATTGTTTGAACGAGAATTCTGTGTGGGATTTACATGTTTTAGGTCTACATTGCTCTGTTTAATGTTGCACATTTGACAGTGGTATAAAAATACTTCTAAAAGCATGGACCCTGTGATATACTGGTACTGTAATGATTTTCACTGGTGTCAGTTTCCACAGGTTCCAGACCCACTCAATATCAAACCCTACAAGCATCCATCCATACTAAATAGTTAGATGATTAAAAAAAATACAAAGTGCTGAGTTATTGTCTTTGTTATATCTTTATTTAAAATACATCATGTAATGATTGCTGCTTATTCTAAAGCAGCAGGGTGCAAGCATTAATTTGGTGTCAACTAACATTTGAAGTGATACAAGAGAAACTATTCAGGGAGAAATGTATTAATGGATGTGCACAATTCTCAGTGTTTCATAACATTTATTTTGTTAACTTATTAGCAGAGCAGTACAATAAAGTATATGTAATGACATTGTTATCTTAATGCCTTCAATGTCATGATGCACTAAATTTGTCCTAGATGTTGACCAGACCACCCTATGGGGTCTACAAACCCATCAACTTACACATGCATGTTTAACACAGTTTCATGAAATTAGTCTCATGTAAAGTGACAGTATTAGGAATTCAGAAATAACCTTTTGGCTTAGACCCTAACAAGCCTAAACACAGACATGTACACAGTTTCACCATTATTTATATTATTATTTTTTTGGTTCTTTTTTTCAAATAGAGAGAGAAACCAGGCCCAGCCAAAAACAAACAAAAAAAAAAAAAAAAAAAAAAAAAAAACAAAACAAAAAAAAAAAATACATTTGTCGGCTGTAATCCTCCTTTCAGTATCACAGGTATCAGTCAAGACAATCCTTGGTAAAACAACCAGCCTAGTATTACAATATAGTTAGAACAATATAGAGACATCCAGAGATTAACAAAGCTCACATGCTGGAATCATAAAGATCAAGTGATGTACAATCAAGGTGCCCTAAACAAATGAATAATAAAATCCAACCAACAAACACACATTCTAGGACCCCATTTTTAGCATCTTTAATGCTCCATATGATGTATTTTGCAAATGTTCCTTATGTTCACATGCTCTCTGCCATGGTAATGTTATCAGTTTGTTAATGTGCAAATAAAATGTACAGTTTCAAAAACAACTGTAGAGGTACTTTGGAGACAGACATAGAACTTTTAATATTTCATTATATATTTTATGTCAACCATTAACTGTGTACATATAGAGGTGCAATTATTCTTCTTAATTTAGTTTTTTAAGTCTCTAAAAATATCATACCTTCTAAATATCACTTGGAATTACAAGATATTTTAGGTTTGTTTCCCGTCATATACAATTATCTAGTTCTTGGGAGCTAATTGATAGTTTGCGAGAGGCAGAGCAAACACAACAAAGTGCAACTAAATACTTCTGACAATATAAATGAAATGTGCAGTTAAATGTAGGTATCAAATACAGTTCATGTGTTACTATGTTTCACTAATGGTCTCACTTGACTGCTAAAGACAGCAAAAGCTTAAACATGCAATGATCTACATTGATGTTGACTTGTAAAAAATCAAAATGGAGTAATATTCTTATTAAATATGTATGTTTTTTTTTTTTTCTAAAGTCACATATTTCTTTTTTCTATGCAATGCATGACATGCATTCATGGCAGTAAAGTAAAATGCGCATGCCTCAGCAGCCAAAACAACAAATTCCTTGCTCCGTTGGTTCAGGGATAGACTGAAATACCGTATTGTTGGTTTAGGTCTTTTTTTGATTTGTATCAAAATTTGCCATTAATATTTAAATGAAACATGATTGTTAGTGTGTGGGTTTGTATTTCATTAATTAGTGGTTTATTTATTTCATAATATAATTCTTTTTTTATATATTTCTGTCTGGCATTAAAATCAGTCTGTAATTAAAAATAATTAATCTAATCTCTTAACTAGGCTTTATGTCTATCATAAGGTTGGACATAATATTAATACACAATAAAAAATATAATAACTTGGCAGTTTATATTAAATCTCATAAGGTGCTCTGAACAGCAACTTATGTAATGTTAACTATTACAGTTATTTTATGTCACTGACTGAGCACATTGCTAAATTCTATATCTACATAAATCCTCTTAAATGTAACTGACGAAATATTAATGTAAAAATAAGATGGAAGACGGTGAAAAATGAAATTGTTGTGCCCTTTTTCCTCACTTGTGGAGAAGGTAGTATTGAATGCATCATTTTCACATGTAAAAAACTTAAGACATTCAAAGAAAGAAGTAAAAACAGAAAAGGGAGATGGGTAATGACTTTTTCGAGAAGAGTCTTGTTAATGAGTTTAGCTGCATTTGTGCTCTCCATGCTGTGACAAATCACAATGAACCCGTTTTCATGATCATAAAAATCTAATAACTGTGAATAATGATATAATCTCATCATCTGGTCTGACTGTTCTATGCACTGCTGAAATGAGATCATCTAAATACTAACTACAAATCAGGCTTCCTGCTATTTTCAAACACCTGGTTTTCTTTTGATTAATATGACCACGATAGGCCTCCAAGACAAGAGTCATACTGGTGTTGTCCTTTGTTTATACATCAGGAGAAGAAAGCAGTGGTAGCTTTTAAATATAGCTACCAAGCTGCCCTTGATCTTGGTGTAATAAGGCTCTCACTTCTTTTATTCGTTCTTCAATTTTTCTTTTTTTTTGTTTTTTCTTTACACATGTAAAGGTACAGATGTAAAAGATACAAAAAAACCCCTAGATTTATGGGCATACACGGAAGAAGATTTTGTATCGGGAAGAAATCTAGGTCAGTTTGATTTATAAAAAAATCTGATAACTGCCACTATTTAATAAAACATTTGAGATTGTGCTGTTTTGCTTGCTGGTAACTCCAGAAATCAGATAATAATCAGATTTTTTGTGCATGTAAACTGGCTCAGTGTCTGGTAAACCAGAGAGCTGTTTTGTCAAATATTTAAAAGTGTAAGGAATGTTTTCGAATATACTCGGGCTATGACACAAGTAGACATTATTGAAGCTTGTAAACATTATCAGGTTGAGTCTCTAACTTGGTGTCATCCTTATGATGGCAAAATCCAGCTGCAGAAGAACAGTACACTTGTACTAACCTGTATCTATGCCGAGACAGGCACGATGTAAAAAGACATGGCTTTAAGGCGACTTAGAAATCACTATATTCAACCTATGTAAAACCAAAACAATTCAGCACATAAACTAGTAAAGTTTTAACTTTATCAGCTCTGCCTCCACAGACATCAAGTGTGTTCATATGTAGCTGTGGGTAGTTTTTAGACACATTTTCCCTAAAGCTTTGAAGTACAATGAAAATCACATGTTTTGAAACCATGAGAGTAAAAATGACATATTTGATTAAATCCATTCTTCAAAATATATTGTGAGTTGAATCTTATGTCATACTGCCCAGAGCTAGCCTGTCATATACAGTATTTTGGAATGAATATGGCATTTGCCAATATAACAGACACAAATGTTATTGACACTTACTGAGAGCTATGAAGTAATGCAGGTTCAGTGTTAGAATCCCTGACTGGTTGCAAGGAAAAAAAACACATTGCCTAAAGTCTCGCAAAACTACACACACATAAAGTCACATTCAGTCCACATAGCCATACAAAATCTCACTTGAGTGTATTAGACAGACACACACACGTACAGAGAGGACGTCTGCATCTGTGGGCAATGGTTGAAGAAGTGGTTACTAGTGTCTTCATGAGAGGGTGCGCATGTCTGAAAGAAAACAGAGAACAAGAATATTTTAACTGGTAATAACTATATGTACAGTAACTGCATGCCCTAATAAATGGACCTTTCAAGAGATAAAACCAGGTTGTGGATAGATCTGGGGCACAGCGTACAAAGAGGCACATGCATTTTTCACATTCGAACAATTATAGTACATACATTTATTTTTACAACCTCTGTGGGACTTGCAACTTTTCTTCATTTATAGTTGCACCAAGTTTTTATTCTGTTCATAACGGGATCCTTTAAATGCATGGCTAAATTATTTTCTCTTACCAAGTAGCATGCAGGGAATAGTAACACTAATGCTAAAGCTCCTGACATAGCGGTGTCATGTTATTCTGCTTTGATTAGTAATGACATTGATCTTAAGAATAGTAATGATAGTTCCATTTCTTTAATAAAGCTGTGCTTTAGAAAATGTTTTGGAAAGTACATAAATGTTAAAGTAAATAAGCGTTCAAATAACATGATCAGGTAATTACCAGATGAGGTGTTGAGAATGGAAGCTCCAGAAAGTTTGGTTCAGTCAAACGATCCAGTTATGGTTGTCTGTAAGAAAGTAGAGGAAGGGTCAGACAATGAAAGTTGCAGTTGGTTCTTAATTAACTGTATTGATTTCCAGTGGTCTGTAAAGAATTCCTTTATTGTCTATAATGACAATAGGCTGAAAGCAAAAAAAATCTTAGCTGTAACGCTTGCTGCAGTGATTAGTGCAGAAGCATATTGTGTCATCAACAAAGTGCTATAACCATTTCTACCATTTCATGCCTCTGAAGATGGACCTGCTTCTCATCTTATCCCTGCAGTTTTCCTGTTTATTCAAACTGCAGCATTCATGCAGCAAGCATGGGGTGACACAACTCATCAGGTGGATGCGTGGCTAAACTGACATTAGCATGCTTTGCACAGAGTCTATTGTGATGGCAGTTTTGACAGATGCCTTCATTTGTGAACTGGAGAACCACCAGTGTAAACTAAAATGACAGGGGCCAACCATATAAACTGTTTGATCTTGTGAGATGATTTAGCTTTTTGACTGAGTATTTGGGAGGTTTGGGACAGAGTCCTTACTTGGTGCCCTCTTCTGCCACAGCTTCAGCTTCAAGTTTCCCCTCCTCTTCCATCTTTTCCTCTGAAATCAGTTCTTGCTTCCGGTGTCGGCGAAGACATTTCACCACTACCATGGAAAGGATCAGTAGAGCTAATGCCCCACCCACTGATGCTCCAATAGCAACTGCAATAGTTGAATCTCTCGGAGGGGGAACTGAGAAAAAGGCAAAGAGGGGGTCAAGCATTTAGTTGAGAAAAAAAAAAAAAAAAACTAAAGCAATGCTGGCTAAAAGCTGTGCTGGGCCGATTAAACAGAGTGGAAAAAGTAAAGTGCTACGGAGTTTGCCCATGTGCATAAGTGTGTGTGTATGTGGAGGAGAAAAATAAATGCAAAGAAACCAAGTTTCACCTTCTGCATGTCATTAATAAATAAAAAGCTGACTCATCACAAGTGCATCCACATGCTCATGGAAAAACACACACCCAGTGTCACACAGAAAATATTTTACGCATGCTTATCACATAAAATGTATGCTTTGTCAAAGCAGGGCCAGTGTTTTGATGCATTTACAGCTGTACAATGCAGCAAAATCTGTATTTTTCGGAAGATTTTCTAAAAAAGTACCTTGTCTTTTAGTACAAATGTGAGTTTTGTGAAAATTACTGAGTGTATCCTCAAATCAAGGCTAATGGTTTATAGAGATGTTAATTGTATTTTTTTTAGAAAATATTTGCAACTTACGTTCAGTGACAACATTGAGTTGAATGATTCCATGTCCCTGAATGCGGTCTGGGGGATTTTTCACATAGCAGTTGTAAATCCCCTGATCCTCCAGTTGAACGTCTGATAGAGTGATTGACAGGTCATTCTTTTCCAGATTTCCTGTAAACATGACTCTTTCTCCAAACCGGTCTGAAGGCAGTGGCACCATTCCTTTTTTCCTAAAGTAAGTCATAAACTAAGGAGAGATAATAAAAAAGATGAAAACTGGCTATGACCTTGAAGATTAATATTTTGAATTTTAAATGTCACAAGGACCATCCATGTTACCATTTCCTCCGTGTCATTAACTGATTCCTGATAGGTCCAATTCATAGCAAACTTGGTGAGGTCAATTTTATAGCAGGAAGTGAACGTGCAGGGAATTGTGACAGTTGTTCCATTAAGTGCATTAATGTTACTGGCCACAAGAACATCCATACTTGAACAACCTGCAAACCAAAAAAAACATTGTTATTAATACTGGGAATCGTGCATAAAATCTGTTTAGCTTAATCTATATTTGTGTTATATTTTTATATCAAGATAATCAGTGTGAAAGTGACTATTGTTTTAGTTTTTTTTCTCTTTCGGCACTTAACTCCTCTTTAACCGTTTGTGCCACTTCAGCCATTCAAATATTAATCTTTTTGGTACATTCAGGAGAATTAAGCAATGACTTTTGTCATGGCAAACATTAGTAGTTTTTGAGATATTCAGCGTTTTGTAAGAATAACTTGTGATTGGATGACAAGCCTTCAAAGCAAATGCGGATTGAACACTGAAAAAAATCAGCTCGGCCATTAGTCAGTTTTTGCATAATGAGCTGCAAACAGCTTTAACAGGGATTAGAGGTCTGCACCTGTTTGCAGTGTTCAGTTCATGGTAGCCCTCTTAATACTGACACCCTTCTGTCTGTACCTCTGTGGAAGTGTCTCATAACAGTTACGTACACATGAAGAAGTTCCTACATATCTTTGTCCATGCTGGTTTGAAACCAGCAAGTTTAAAAAAAATTCATGGTGGTATTTCATGTTTATTGAAGCTGCTTCCATTCACGCTGTGTCAAGTTGCATGATTGTGCTAATTGCTCCCAACTGGGTGCTGCAGCAGAGTCTGTTTGTTACTGTTGTAAACATCAGCATAGTTAGTATCAGCAAAGACTTTTGCAACTTATTTAAAAAACTAAAGGGGGGTAACCCTGTTGAATCAATCAGCTCAGTCGTAGCCTCTTAGCGTAAGAGTCTTAGGCATTGGTAGGTGGAGCTTCCCAGCATGCCTTGCAGGTTCTCTTTCTTTTTTAACCAGTTTCCAATGTCCAGTACATTGCAGCCATATAAGACTGACTACTCTCAGTTTATACCTCTGTGGCAGGGTCTCACAACAGCTATGTACAAATAGAGATGCTCCTACATCTAACTCTGAACTGTGCTGCTTTGAAACCAGTGAGTTTTACATAATTTAATGGTGGAACTTCACTTTTTTATTAAAGCTGCTTCCATTCCCACTGGATAAGGTTACATGATGTTTTTTTTTTTTAATTTGAAATAATAATTCGGAATTAAATAATTTGGAATTAACGTATTCTCCTATGAGTTTACACAAAAATAATAATTCTGAATGAACATTTACATGAAACACGTCCTTACTCAATTCCTCTTTGGAGCGGTTGGTTGGAAAGGATTCTAATTGGACAGAGGGTGCACATGACATTTGACGTATACCAGAAATAAACAAAGCTGGCTCTCTGCTTCTCGTCATTTCAGTCGTAACTTGTAAAAACTACATAATAAGTACTAGTTTCGCTGCTATTTTTATTATAAATTTGAATCACCAGCTCATCACGAGCATACTACTTCACTTTTTGCAGCAACTGAGAAGGAGACAAAAGATAGACCACTGAATACAGGAGGCAAAACAAAGCGTGACAGGACAAGCGCGCATGCACAGAATGACAAGAATCAATTTAGAGCTGAATTAAGGTTTACATGACAGAGTAATTTTAAAGATCTGAATTAAAATGTGAATGAACCAGCCACATACATTGGAATTGAGTTTAAATCCGAATAGAAATTTGCATTAGGAATTAAGTGTTTACATGGTCAATTTTCATCTGTTTAAAGCGGAATTAACTTTTATTCTATTATTTTTTATCTGAATGTTAGGGCCTAGAGGTCAAATAGGCCGTGGGCCAGAGAAGAGTGTTTAAGCCTTGATGGTAGATCTGCCCTACAACTGTTGTGACATCATGCCTGCTGCCAATTCTTAAGAAATTCTTAGTTTGTAACACTTAAATATTTGTAGTTCTTTTACCTAATATGTCTAAACAACTGACCACCTTTAGTATCCAGTACATCATGGTCTGACTTTGTTGTCTTTTTTTTGCAACACTTTGGCATACTATTCCTTCCTACTCATGAAAAGCGCTCCCTTACATCGCCACTTGGCCTAGTGTTAATGAGACTATTGCTTTGGAAGTCATTAATTCAAATTCCACAAGTGACATTTACCTAATACTTCTGCTCAATACCACTTCCCACCTCCTTCCTCTTTTTAATCTTTAAGAAAGCATTCGTTCCTCTCACTGCATTTTTATCACTTCATTTTTCATTCTTTCAATTTATTTCATACTTTATCTGATTTGAAAGAATACTGCCCGTCTGCTAGGTGCTGGAATGGGTTGCTGCAGTGTCCTCTGTCAGAAGGAGATACATCCAGAGATGTTTTATGTATAAAATGGTTATTCACTGTACAATGGTGGTGATAATAAGATTTCGCTGTGCTTTCTACACACCAAAACTATCATATCATAATGAAATTACAATTCCACACCATAAATTCAAAAAATTAAAAATGCTCCCTTAAATTGCCACTAGATTACCCTAAAACTATCTAAACATCATGCTGCTCACTAATCCATGACAAATTCATCTTACGTTTCACCACTTGAAAATTAACAGGTTTTTCTACTAATTTCAGTGACATCTTCAGCTTTTTTGCATTATACATCAGTAATTACACATTATCGCATTCACACTTGCTGTTATGTAATAACAGCATGATTCTAGAAATTAAATAGCATTAGATTTTAAATCTAAATTTATAGAAATAACAGTACAATCTAGACAGTCTTTAGTACATTTATAAGAGAGTTAAATCTAAACAAGGAAAAAATAAATGTTTCACTCAACTGAAATTAAAGAAACACTTTTTTTTTCAATTTCATTAAACATGCCTTGGCAGGAATCTTGTTAAATGTCAAATTTTCAAGTTTAAGCGAAGTCACTGATCATCTATGGTAATACCAAAATTGATTGGTTAACAATTGCTGACTTTGTAAGATTTATAGCTCCAGTGAAGTCATGGGCAATAAATCTAGTTCAGACCTCTGACAAACAACACAGTCCATCATTTAGCTCCATCATACAACCGGTACTTACTGTACAGTGTATATGACTTTTGGAGGAATCTAGGCTTAACCATCAGTGACATGATTAAAAAATTAAAACCAATAACCTGAAAACCTCTGCAATTTCAACTGCTGGAAGGACTACAAGAAAGACAAATAAAAAAACTTGTTTGGCTTCAAAAGATCAGAAAAATGTAACACATTGGAGTGATGATGAAATATGTCACATTCCAACTGCACCTGCACATGACTCTATGGAAAAGTCATGAGAAGAAAACTTCCAGCAGCAATATTTTGACAATTCCAATCAGCTAATAAACAATCAACTGGACAATTCAGAAGAATTTGAGACAAACATTTTGTGAACTGGAAAAGTTCAAATAAAACTCTCTGAAAGTGTTTTGGTTTGGAAAGCAACAAACAAAAAAGGTGCACAATTTTATTGGGGGACACCTCTCAAACTCTTGAGCATGGGAGTAGATTGATCATGCTTTTATATGTTATATGTTATAGTCAACAGCATAATTGACTTTACTGGTGGAACAGTAAGAGGATAAATAGATGACTATGTAAACTTTACGTTATGATCCCAAAACATACAACTCAAAATGGCCAACCTCCAGAGGAATAAGTGGAAAGCTTTGCGATAGCCTTTATCTAACTGCACATAATGGAATCCAATCATTCTGTTGGTAGATTTTAGAAGACCAGTGCATGAACAATATCACAGAATTTAATCTGCGGTTAACAAAACTTTAGATGAAGCTATGTCTTATCGAGTTATTTTGCTTAAACTTCAGAAACAAAAGATGCCATCTTTAACCATATGTCGATCAGAAATCAGGTATTAACTCCCATAATTGTTCAAACTTAATAGCACTTTACCCAGGGCAGCTTGAAAACTTTTGCAGTTTTTCTACAGTATTGTAACTTCACAATTTACTTCATAAATGACAGGAAACCATTGTCTAGGTCCCACATGTTTCGTCCTGTTCTGAAACATTTTGTCAAAGCTTCAGCTTACACTCCCCAGATAGAAGGCCTTCTCAGCATCCAAGTGTGTGTTTGTGAGTGTGAGGGATGGGACTCTGCACCAATCTCTCCTCTGCAGTAGAGTGTTTCTGGCTCCCTTCCCACTGCTGCTGCACCACTCCACAGGCCTGCCTCTCTGCACCACACACACACACACACACACACACACACCCTTGTTGCACTTTCTACATCTCCACCCACGCCATATATATAATTTATGCACACATATACATACAATTTTCCATGCGCACACTCCACCAAATTCAAATGTGTGAATGCAGTGTAGGACCTGCTTCATGCTCTCTCACATACATGCATACACACCCCTTGTGAGGTGTGCGCAGTCAGCAGTGAGCTAACTCTGCTAACCATGCTATGTCCATGTTATCATGCAGACTAAATTATTTTTCCATGGTGCACACAGACATGCTTTCAAGTAGAGACCTCTGTTGGTGCCCCACACATGTAGACGTGTAAATGCTACAGACATATGTGCCTGGTTACCATGAGGCACACATAAATGTAGTGAGAAAAGGCTGTTTGGTACAGCTTCACGCTCCTGCTGACTCAGCAGTCCTGTGGATAGCGAGAAAGAGGGGCAGATGCAGAGACTTGCTACCAGATGAAATACTGCAGTGAAGCACCCCCATGTGACTCCTCCCCCTCTCTGCCCCTCCCTGTTCTTTCTTTCCTACCCCATCTTTGTCCACCTCCCTTACCTCCACTCATGCCTCTAAACCCCCACCCCCCAAACACCATCACCACCACCACATTACCATCCTCACTTTCTAGTACCCTATGCTTTGCTGTGGCTTACTCCACTGTTTTACTCAATTCTTCTCCTATATTACAAGGTCAGTACAGAAAAGGTAAAACAAGGGCAGATTAATGTCATTGTCTTTTCTTTGTGTAACGACAGTGTGTGTATTTTAATCAACGTTTTCCGTTTGATTTCTTTTTTAGCAGAAAACAAATATAATTACTGTAAAAAGGCAAACCCCGTCTGCCTGTGCTAGTAGTTATGTTTATGTTAGTTTTTTATGCTCATTTTGGATGATTTTAATGAAAAAGGTCAACCCGTTCTTTTCCCAGGGCATCAAATGTTGTTTTTTTTTCTAATCTGACAACTCTGAGTGATGCACAAGGTGTTCTTTAGTGTCTGTGTCCTGACAGGCTGGTGGATGCAATATTGTGGAGAGCACATTTCTGAATGTCACTCTGTAGTGTTTACAGTATGGATGAAGACACTTACCAGTTTGGGACGATTATCATTTTTTCACATCTTTGTTTTTGGTTGAACCCTCAGTCGGTTTGCTTTAAACTTATCAGTTGGTTTAATTTTTAATAATGTGTTTTTTTCAGGCACTAAAATGATTCCTTTGACCATCATCTTATCTGGATATTGTGAGATAAAATCTATTAGGATTAAAATTAATTACATCTAATTTTTGTATTTTTTCAATATCTAAACTAATCATTAGTGTAGACTGAGAGCCACGTTATTCAAGTGGCTTTTCAAACTAACATCTTGATTTTCTTTTTTATTTGTTTTTTTTTAAAAAGGGATGTATTTTTTATTTATTATTTTTTCATATATTTTCTTCATATCTCTGCATAGAAAAGGAAAACATGTAAACTGAAAAAGCTTCCAAGCCTTCATTCTGAAACGACCTTTTAAATTATCTTTTTACTGTGGAACCAGCTGCTGCATGCTGTTAAAAAGGATTAGACTGATGTACTATATGTGTGAAGAACAAACCTTGAAGCCCTTTTACTGCATTAATTGATATTGTTTGAGTTAAAATAGTATGCAAAGTTTCTATCTATCTATCTATCTAGCTATCTATCTATCTATCTAGCTAGGTAGCTAGCTAGCTAGCCTGAAGGCATGTGTACTGTATGTACATTACTTTGCCATTTTGAAGCACTTTTCACAAGTCGTTGTAACATTTTTAAACTTATAGAGTTAAAATACCATGTTTAAGGCTGATGTCAAGATAAAGGTCATCTTCTCACAATTCACAGTATAATATGCTGAGCCATATAATAATAATATGAAATTTTAGTGCAGCCATGTACCATGTAGCCTATTTTGCCACCTCTTAAAAAATTCAGCTAATCTAATTTTTTTAAAAGGTTGTCACAAAATGAAAAAAAAAAAACAACAACAAAGAAAATATATCCAGCTATGCATTTAAAAAAGTAGAAAGTAGTACAAAAATATATGGCAATAAGTATGAAAATGTGGATTAGACCTTACAGATGAGAGATTTATTAAGTAGACTTTTATGTTGATGTTATGTAGGAATGTTTTTTAGTTTCAACAAGACAGATGGTGTGTAAAGAAATGAGTGTAAGAGTCTGCACTAAACGAATCACAGCTCAGTTTAGCATCTCCAAGTAAAACTTTATTAATCAACAAACAGTTAAGTCCCACTCTAAAAATGATTTAAAACTGCTTAAGAGCACAAAATCTGGTGCTAAGTATTGAGAGGATCTTTCAAATAAATAAGTCTTCGCAATCCTGACAGATCAATTTAACTTGGTGTTTATTCCCTCAATGATAATACCAGGTATAATTTCACTGTGGTTTCTGTGCTTTCTTTTTATTTGGTTGGGCAAGGCCTGCTGGTCAGGCAATTGTTTCTCTGGGCCAAAACATTATATACACTCGTGACTTGCAAGATTAGGTCAAGACATCTATTGTAATTCATTTACTGTCAACTTCATCTTCACATCTGAGTACTTAATTTTGACATGTACCCTTTAGGTGTGAGAAGCTGCAAATTAGAACTCACAAAAGAGCCTTGCTTGTTAAACCCAAGCAAGCTTCTTTTGTATTTTTGTCTCGTGATCCTTGTTAGATACATTTCATATGTCTGGGGTTGTCTCTAGTGCCCCCTGCCATAGAGAAGACATACTGCATCCTGCGCACTGCAGCAGCTGGAGGCCAGTACAGCTCATTGCAGGAAAAAAAAAGCAAGAAAGAAAAGACTGTTTCAGATTCTAGGGGGAGCTGCAGAAATCCAATGAGATGGTTAAAGCTTTCTGTCATTATGTCATCACTATGCTGGGAAATGACTGATTCTGAGAACTCTGTGAAATAACAAGTAAAAATGTTGCAGTGTCGGTCAGCACGATCTGTGTTGCTGCAGTATCAATGATATATGAACAACAAAGAAAAAAAAAACGAGAAAATCACAGACGGGAACATATTGTTCAGTTCGTTCTTCCAATTTCAATAATGACATAAGCGCTAGAACATACTAAACAACATGGAAACTATTGACCTCAGCAACATGGCTTAAAATGTATTGCCTCTTTCATGTCCTCTTATCCCCTCCACTTTCACCATTATGAATTATTGACAACCTTGTCTCCATGTGCTAGTCATAAAGTCTGACCACTTTAAAGTCCACTTTATCAACAGTAGGCTTTTTAAACCTTAAGATTTTAAAACCTTCAGACTTGGAGTGTCCCAGGGTTCACTCTAAGTTAATAATGTCGCAAATGTGAAAAAAGTCAGCAGTTGTGTTTGTTGTAGTTTTGGGAGCTGGTTGGTACTAACACTGTATAAATATCACAACTCAAAGAGGTACAGGCGATTTATACAAGAGTTACAGATTTGATCATCACAGGGATACAGTCACTATCTTCTGGATTATTTCTTATATGAGTCAATAAATTTAACCTAACTATGCCACATATTTTGCGATAATTTTAAGATAAGTCATTCTATTGTGTTCGTCTATGCAGCAGAATAAATGTAACACCAATCAGGTGCCTTTGGGGTACTGTATGATGAATGCAAATGTGAAACTGCAGCATGGATCTGTTATTTTTAGTGGAAAAAGATCAATTTGAATGGATTGTGATGTGACGTGTTAAGATACTATTGCAGAGAAGATAAGACTGCTGGGATTTTAGCTCAGGATCTCCTTGTATGCAGGCATGGAACTAACCACAATGTCTGTAGACACTTCTGATGTGCCACAACTCTTTTACATAATTTCATTTTTCTTGTTTTTCTTGTTTTTTTTTGAAGCTCAGATGTTACATTTCCGATGAACTCAACTCACATTTGCACATTTCTGTGTTATAATCCCACACCAACATGTTTGGTGCCTCCTTATTACAATCTGCTGCTGCCCTCTGGTGCTTCTCTGTGGAAGCTCTAATTCTGCAGTTGAGCTGCAGTAAAAACATCTTATGTTGACAAAACAGATTTGGCTTGGAATGAGTTAGTGATTAAAAGAACGACAAAAAATATATATAGATCTAACACTATCCAGTTTTCTTTTTTAGGTAAATATGATTGTTTCATTATTTCAAATAAATTTGAAATCAAAGAGAAGGACTAAGTGTTTGTAGCTAAGTATGTTTCTTTGTTTATTATATGATTCTTTCATTATTTCAAATAAATGAAATTATTGTATCAATTACTTTCATAACTATCCAGTTTTCTTTTTTAGGTGACTGTGAAGGTGAATGTGAAGGTATCAGACCTATCTACAATGCAATTAATACAATTTACTTTTATTAGATAATGAAAAGTGCACTTGTAAAGTTGAAATGATTAGGAACTAGGTCATTTTTTTTGCTATGTCTTCCATTTAGAAAAGGCTGCTCTTTGTAATCAAAGAGAAGGACTAAGTGTTTGTAGCTTAGTATGTTTCTTTATTTATTATATGATTCTTTCATTATTTCAAATAAATGAAATGATTGTATCAATTACTTTCATAACGTTTAATATTATCTCTCTGTTTTTCTCTTTTTGCATGGAGAGTGGGTCAGGAATGTTTCCTTGTCTTAAATTAACTGTATTTGTAGAAAAAATGGTCTAAACATAACTTGATGACAAAAACCACTTCAGGTGTTTACATCTCCATGCTTCCTAGTGTTTTCTAAATATTTTCTTACAGTGTGGGTGTTCCTGTGTAGACCTGTATATATTTAGTGTTTATTATTATTATTTTAGCCTCCAAAGATTTGGGTACATACATTTGAGAGGAGGGGGAGCTAGTGTGACATAAAAATGCTGAACTTAGACTTTCATGTTTCTCACGAAAGAACATTGCATCCTAGAGACTGCACTGTACAATAATTTAAAACAAAAGATCGTGACATTAAAAATAGTTTCCTAATATCTCATTCCTTGTAAATTAGCTCATCTATAATGACAGGGCCGCGCCTGAAATTCCATTGTTCACTCCAAAATCTGTAGCTAACCACTAATATTTTAGTTTAATTGTTTTACTTGGCCAAAATCCAAACTCAAAGATAAAGAGAATGAATGAATGAATGAATGAATGAATGAATGAATAATTTAAAACACTCAGACTCGCTCTAATGCATTTAAGTGCAGTAGAAATTAAACTGAGTAGAGTTAAAGGTTTCTGTTTTAGGAATTATTGACACCAAGTGGTACAAATATATTTGATCATTAGAGCCACTGTTACATATCTATCTGTGTCTAATCAGCATGGGAAATATGTGCAGAGTTGTGGGGTATGACAATTTAATGGAAACCCTCTGTTACCCTAAAAGACAGTACCGCTGACAGAACTCAGGACCAAGTAACTTGGATCCCAAGGTGATCTTTGAGCATCGTTATTGTTTATTTAGAGTTCCAACTTGGAAAACCTGATTACCTGAGTTGATGAGAAGTCTCTAAATGCATACAGGGAAAAACTAAATATCACATGGCTTCATCAAATGACATTAAAACTAATCCCATTCTACATATAAAAAGATTTGTGCTGCTACATCTTCACACTGACATCATGTTAATAACCATTTATAACATTAGTAGTTGTACTGTACTAGAAAAAAAATCTCTTCTAAACATCTGAGCCAAATTCCAAGGTTTTAAAAGGATGGCTAATTAAGAAACCTCTTTATAAGTATATGTGGGTGTGGACAGACCTTTCTGTCCTCCTCCTCCAGTGACCTGTCAATCACATGAAGTGCCACCTGGGGAGTCAAATTAGACTTCCACCAAAGTTAACAATAATCCTGCTTTGCACTGCAGTACTATGTACCAATAAACCTCCTTATTAATTTGTATTTGATCTTGCTAACCTCATTAGAAATTTCCCAATTACACCACTGTCCATCCAGATTGTGTAATGATGTTTTAAGGACGTCATTTCGTACTGAGTCTTTTGTCTTTCATCTTTTATGGGTATACACGTATTTACATAAGTTCGTAGTCTTATGAGCTTGTGTTAAAATCAAAAGCACATTATTAACAATCTATTAGTGTCCTATTCTGTTTATTAGTCAGCATTGGATGTCATAGCATCACAGAAACCTCGCATTATATGAACAGAGTTGGCAAATCTTTATTTGGATATTGTGCATCGTAATGTTCTAAAATGTCCTAAACCAGCACACATATGTTGCTGTCAAAAGGCCAAACAGGGACATTACGGTGTGAATAATCAATCCAAGAATAAAAGAAAAACAGGAATCAGTTTTTTTGTTTTTTGTTTTGTTTTTTTTACAGTGGACGATAACGACGTTTAAATGCGAGGCTTTGGCTGAAAGGTGGGGAAATATGGTTTAATAAGCAAACGACGTAATCTCATATTAGCCTACATCTAAACCCTCTCTCTGCGACTCCCACTTCTTCCTCCATCGTATAGCCCACTGACACAACAATTCGGATGCAAGTGAAGAATAAAATGAGGTGTTGTCCCATCGTGCCTCTGGTCGGTGTGTTAATGTATCAGATTGTGGATCGCTTTTGCAGTTAAATGTCTTACCCGAGAGCGAGAGCAGCAGCAGCAGCAGCGCGCTCGCCAGCTCAACGCCAGACCTCCTCTCCTGCGCGGGCGAAGACATTTTCTTCCCTTCTCCTTATTAAATAAAAAAAAAAAAAAATCAACAGCCAACCAAATAAAGAGGATGTATCCCTAGAAAAAGGGTAACAAAATAAAATTAAAGAGTAGAGGGTCTGGCTCTTGCTTTGTGCGTAATAATTCTAAAAACTGTATATTTTGTTTTAGAGGCAGGACATAGCTGGCAGTGTCTATAGCCTTATGACGGTTGATCTTATGGTTGTCGCTCTATTGGCGATGGAGAGCATGGCTGAAAACAGAGGACATCAGGTGGAAGGTGTCTCCTCCTATAGGGGAGATTTAAAACAGATTACTTGTCAAAAGTAACTGGTGCTGGTAACAATACATCAGGCAAAACAAACAAGCAAACCATTAAGAAAACGATTAACTGGAAAATGAAGGTGATGCAGACATTTTTATGTTTTAAATTTATTTTAGAATTGAAGAAAAAAAATCTTCTTAATTTAACCTGGCTTCACTTAGCCTGTTTACAGAAACACTGCTTGACATTTATTTTCATTATATATATATATATATATATATATATATATATATATATATATATATATATATATTTTGTTACAAATTAAGATAATTATTATTCTAAGAATTTTAAAAAAACGAAATAAAAAAAATACCCATGTATATATATGTATATACATATATATACACGGGTATATATATATATACCATATACATGTGTATATATATATATATATATATATATATATATATATATATATATATATATATATATATATATATATATATATAATAAACAGGTGATAAAAACACTTGGTGCTACCATGTGACTCATGGCTCATTAGGTAGGGTCGAGTATACTTTTTGCATTAGTAAACTACACAGTAGAGGATATTTTATTTCCAAATTGTCCTCTCCAGCACACCTGAAGGGCAATATCCCAGAGCACATTGAACCCCAGGAGAATAACGACCACCATTTACCACAACCAGCAGAATAAACACTAAGGTGAACTTCATGATCCTTGAGGGGATCCCTAAAAGCAAAATCAAGCTGCCATGCAGACACACAGAAAATTAAACAGAGCCCATCCCAACATTTCTCCTTTATTCCATCCCATCCTTCCTGGATTGTAGGTAGGAAAGAAGACAGTGAGAGATAAAAAGCAAATATCTGCTTCCTACTCATTTTACCCTACTATTTGTTTAAAGTGAAGAGTAAATATTACACAACTAGGGTGTGTATTTGGTGAGAACATGTCCAATAAAAGGGATGGAGATGAGTTGCAGATTGAATGCGGAAAATTGTGAATTATAATTCTTTGTACAGACTAATAATCTGCAATCTCAGCAAATTTGTGTTGTCAGATTTTAAGAATGAGGAGAGGAGAGTTCAGTCCAGTTCAGCTGGCTTTATTTTGTACCTGTAGGTAGATTTGTTGTACAGCAATTTCATGTTTGGTATCAAAGAAGACGGTAACAAAATATACACATGAACGGATGTTCTGAAATCTAAAATGGCTCGCAAAGTCAAAAATCAATAAATAGTTACATTAATAGATAAAAATAATTTAAAATCCTAAATTTTATTAAAGAGTACCGCTGCAGAGGGAACAACACTGCTCCTATGACGTTTCTGTCCTACAGAAAACCATTAAAAGTGAGAATGTGACTTGTTGCCAAGTCAGTAAGAGGAAGAAAGGATAGAAAAGAATTTGAAAATTTAAAGGGTGAAGAAGAACTTGGACTGATAACCGCTCTTTGGTTGTGAAAGCAGCACTGCTTACCACAGTTGGGCAAGATATATAGACTATAGGTAGACAGTAGAAAGCCTGTCAAAGCAAAATAGTTTTCATTTTGATACAATTCAGTATTGGAAACATTTTTTTATTTGATGTAAAAAATAAAAAATAAAATAAAAATCACATACAAAACGCATACAACCAGATGATGACGTCTATGACCTGATAGAAATGCAACATCTGATTTTCAAATAACTGACATAGCCTACTTTAAATAGTTAATTTTAAATAAAGTGAAATGAATAATATGCTGCAGTGCTGGGACTGAATTAAAAAAATTTTTAGTTTGGCCCTACAAAGCAAGTCAATGCAAACAACATAATTCCACAGTTCAGCATACTGGAAGATCTGGATGATTTTATTTGCAAGTTAGCTAAACACCTGGATGTACAAACTGATTGTTAGACATGTCTGGATTTTACAGGAAAGACATGAAAAACCTCCCAAAAATGTTTAAAATGTGCCCAAACATTTTAATACAGACACTGTATAACAACTTAGAAAGCTAATGACCAGCTCTGTTAAGTCATGTTTAAAGGATGTCACTTCCTGTCAGCCTGGAACTTTGCCAACACAGTCACACCACACAATGATGTGTGTTTGTGTGTGTTGCCCATTGGGCGTGTTATATCATTATCTTCTTGTTTACTTGAGTTGGCACCAGCTGCCTCAACAATTACACTCCGGTGGGTCAAACTTGTTTGTGTGTGCGCACACACATACTCACAGCGGAAATTTTTTCCACCTTCACCCATGTTGTTGACACTTGCTGGAGGTTGACACCTCTTGCTCCAGTTTGTTTGTTTACTCTAGCTTACTCACATGGGATTTGACAATTTATTTTCTTCATGGGATTCTTACTTTGTTTTGAAGAATATGCAAAGCTAAAATATTTAGCTTTATTTCTATTTTATCTAGAAGCAGTGCATCATTGAAAATGCTACCTATGGTTGATATATTCTAACCAACTGTGATCCTTAACATATAAACAGTTATGCTGAAAAATGCTAAAGTAACTACATACATGTCGCAACTTCCTTCATTAGGGTCCAGAATCTTTTGAAGATGTGGCTTCCTGAGGAGAACTGACCCTTCCAGC
Source organism: Telmatherina bonti (assembly GCF_933228915.1). Classification (NCBI taxonomy): domain Eukaryota; kingdom Metazoa; phylum Chordata; class Actinopteri; order Atheriniformes; family Telmatherinidae; genus Telmatherina; species Telmatherina bonti. The sequence goes on along the minus strand of NC_136627.1, from coordinate 17,868,849 downwards.
TCTCAAATAATTCTCCATAAGGCTGCTGTGGATGAGGTTAGATAATTCTGATGCAGTTTTTTGTTATTTTGACATTTTGTCTACACAGAACTGGTCTTTTGGGAGTTCAGAAGCATTTTAGTCTCTTCTAAAATACAATAGATGTGGTGTCAGAAATGGCTGGATCACAGAGTCAGAGATCAGATAGAAGCTAAAAGTGTGCACCCAAGAAATATTATTTAGTGAAAGAAGAAGCTAGCTGACAAACTGAATAGTAGGAGGGACAAGCGGGCAGAAAGAAAGATTATTCAGCTGATCTTGTGGGGGTTGTAGATGCAGGCTTGGCTCTTGTCAGGGATCTGAAGAAGTAGGTTCCAGAATCTTCTGCTTGGCTGCAACAGGTTTTCTACAGGAACAATATTCCCAAGTAGACCAGCATATGCAAAGTGGACACTTATTATATTCAAATGTACTTGACCAGATATACAGTATGTTGTGAATACAACGGTGCTGATGAGAGGAGGAGGGTGTATTTCTGTGGCAGTGCTGCAGCACCACTTACAGGCCTGGTGATATTACTGCAGCAGTTTCTCTGGAATTGTGTGGATGCCTTTCTGGAAATGTTTCCGTGGCTCACAGATTCTATTTTCTCCTAATTAAGCAATTATGAATTTTTATGAAACCTTTAATAATTCATAAAATTAGAAAAAGGAAAATACCTTTATGTCAAACTTCGAAATGAACAACTGAACTCAGAATCACCACAAACAAAGCCATCGGAAGACAAAGTCTTATATTCATGACACTAAAGTGACTCATAATTTTATTTTACATACTTGTCTCTCATTTAAACCAAAATGAGAGACAAAATGAGAGTGTGCAAAGCATGGAGAAATAAACACAATAAGCAGAATAAATACTGCAGTGGTACAGAATAGCATGCAATACTGTATGATTTGGTATTGAACTGATACCAAGTATATAAATGCCGAGTGTTGATGATACTAATACTGATACTGACACTTTTTAACCAGTAGGGTGAGAAATATATTACATAATGTAATATAATTTTAGTAATAATGCTTTGGTGATTCTTTTTTATTTAGGTTATTAATCTCCACTGCTCTTGGGGACTATAGGCCAAATAAAGAAAAGGTGAATTGGGTCGGTGGTCTGGGTCTGTCAGGGAGAAGGGTGAATTATTTCTTCTCTGTTTCTGTAACTCAGTTTTTTCCTTTTCATTATCTTTTATCTGCTTATATAAAATGACTGTGTTACCACTGCAGATTATACAGCTTGGCGTTGTTTCATTTGCTGCCTAACCTATCTCCACATTGCTCCTTTTCCTTTCTGACACTTTTCTGCTCTGTCACAGTGCTGCTTGCGTGAGTGCTGCTGGCCAGTATCAGTCTAATAACTCGTTTAACTGGTGCAGCTGAGTTAGGTGATGGTACAGCATCCAAATACAATAGAGGGGCAGGAGACGGAAAAGGAGACCACCCAGCATTGTGATGGGAGCAGCATTTCAGACAGCTTCTCTGATAAAATGCAGCAGTACTACAGATACAGACACAACTCAAGTATCTGTTTTGTTTGCAATTACAATTACTCAAGATTAATTCATCACAAAACCTGCCATAATTAGATGTTGTTTTTTTTTTTTGTTCGGTGACCTATGCAACAGCAACCCTGTTACCACTGAAGACAAAATACACTTGACTCATTTCATGTTTATGTGCTGTATGTTGACTTTGTTGATGATACATCCAAGAAGGTCTGTTAATCTTTTTAAAGCTGAAGACATGAAACAAATGATACCGTTCATCCATCCATCCATTTTCTGCCACTTATCTGGGGTTTGTTTGTGGGGGCTGCAGGGAAGCCCAGACTTCCTTCTCCCCAGCCACATTCGCCAGCTCCTTGGGGGAGATTCTGAGGTGTTTCCACGGCAGCTGAGAGATATAATCCCTCCAGCATGTTTTGGGTCTCCTCCCACAGGGATTTGCATGGGACACCTCACCAGGGAGGCATCCAGGAGACACCCAGATGCCAGAGCCACCTCATCTGGCTCCTCTCGATGCAGATGAGAAGCAGCTCTCCTCTGATTTCCTCCTGGATGATCGAGCTTCTCACACTATAATGTGATGTCACTGTTTATGCATTAAATCCTACAATTACTTTTTGATTGTAGTGAAAATTCTTCTGTATAGATTTCAGTGATAAATCCACTACTTGCCTTTGACTTTCTACATGGATTCATGTGTCTTTATGACCATGACTGGATTTTATAATTATATATTATGTTAATCTTGACAGTTAATTGCTATCTGCCGTTATATATTATTTCAGGTTCTACCTTTTAAAATTTTGATGTATGACATTGCCAATGGGTTCATTTTTTAGAAGCAGCAATATTTTATTACTTGAATGTGAAAATTTTTCAACGTTTGAGACTTTGTTCTTTTGCTATTTCAAGCTATTTTACAGTTGAATATTAAGGTTTTTTTTTTCAAACACTTTTCTGAAGAGTTGTATCTTGGTTCCATTATCTGATTGCTAATCCATGTGCCCATTTGTTTTCAATTTCTCAAATATCTGTAAACATGTTAATTAATCTCAGTTCAATGATTTATGCATTTCTATGCCTGCTAATATTTTTACTACCTTACATTTGAACATTAGAAGTTTGTTGAGAAAATATGATGATTACATTACCTGACATTACCTGTCATCACTTAAACATGGGTTTTCTGTTTTTGCTTTATCTAAATCATGGCTCTCAGACAACTCAAAAGATATGTTTAAATGACCAAACTATGCTGCAGTTCATCGTGTAAGAGGTAACAGATCTGGAGGGAGAGTATCTTTGTTCATGCTAATTATGATACAAAAATAAGGGATGACTTCTCTTTGAAAACAGAGAGGGCTGATGTTGAATCTCTTTTTCTATAGTTTTCTAATTCTTTTCTTGGAAAACAATGTTTGCTGGCGTTATTTATCAACCATCTTCTTCTGTTATCAGAGATTTTAATGAGAGTTTGTCCTCTTTGCTTGACCTTATAAACCACAAGAGAAAGTCTGGCTATATCTTGGGGGACTTCATTATAATCATCTCAAACATAATTCTGAAGCATGTATCGGGGATTTTCTAAACATACTTTTTTCCTCTTATTCATAAACCTACTCATTTAAATAGAAATTCAGCAACCTTAATTGATAACATGCTAACCAAATCCTTGTCTGAAAGCATGACATCTGGTATTTTGTATTCTTATTTGTCTGACCATTGTCCTATTTTTCCAATTCTCATCGATAAATGCTAATGGAGCAAATAGAGCAGAAAAAAAACAAAGAAAGTATTATATAAAAGAAATATTAGTCAGAAAACTATTGGTAAAGTTAAAGACATGCTTCCTGGGGCCTTATGGGATAATCTATATGAGGAAAATAAAGTTGAATTGGCACATTAAAAGTTCATGAGAGTCTTTCTTTAGGCAAAAGGCAGGGTACACCCTGGACAGCTCGCCAGTTCATCGCAGACCTAAAGATTTGAAAACTGCTAAAGTTATTCCCCTATTCAAAGCCGATGATCAATCTTATGTTAACAATTACAGACCCATATCTATTATACCATGTTTTTCAAAGATATCAGAAGAATTTGTTTAAATAGGATTATGTCTCATTTAGACTGTAGTGCAATTCTTAATAGTCAACAGTACGCTTTTTGTAAAAATCATTCCACTTATATGACTTTACTTAATTCAATTCAATTCAATTCAATTCAACTTTATTTATATAGCGTCAAATCACGGCAATGCCATCTCAAGACGCTTTACAGACAGAGGGGAAAACATAATGAAGGCCAATTCATAATAGCCTATATAAGGAAACCAACAGATTGAGTTGAGTCCAACTCAATCTCCCATCCTGAGCAAGCATACTGGCAACAGTGGGAAGGAAAAAACTCCCTTTTAACAGGAAGGAAACCTCCGGCAGAACCCGGCTCAAGGACAGGCAGCCATCTGCCTCTGCTGTGTGGGGGGAAGAGGACAGAAAGACAACAGACAACAGGAACTGCTACTCCCGGCCAAGGAGACCTGCTGAGACAGGAGACATACATGTTAATGATGCAACACTGTTAGGGGGGGAGGGGGGGGGGGTTAAGAGAGAGAGAAATGGAAAAAGAAAGAAGCTCAGTGTATCAGGAAATGTCCCTCAGCAATCTAAACCTATAACAGCATAACTAAGGGATGCTAACTATCCCTAGCTATAGGACTTATCAAAAAGATAAGTCTTCAGCCTAGTCTTAAAGGTGGGGAGGGTGTCTGCTTCCCTAACACTAACTGGGAGCTTATTCCATAAGAGAGGGGCCTGATAACCAAAGGCTCTGCCTCCTGCTCGGCTCTTTGAGACTCTAGGAACCACAAGTAAGCCTGCAGTCTGGGAACGAAGTACTCTGCTTGGTATATAAGGAACTATGAGGTCTTTGATATATAGTGGTGCTTGGTTGTGGAGGGCTTTATATGTAAGGAGAAAGATTTTAAATTCTATTCTAGATTCAACAGGCAGCCAATGAAGAGAGGCTAAAACTGCTTAATCTGGTTGACAAAGTTACAACTGCTCTTGAAAATAATGAATAATGAAAAAAAAAAAAAAAAAAAAAAAAAAAAAAAAAAAAAAGAAAATAATGAATTTACTTGTAAAATCTTTTAAGATTTCTCTAAAGCTTTTGATACTGTAAACCACAAAATAATATTAGCTAAATTACATAAATATGTCCTTAGGCGTGTTACCTGTAAATGATGATCAAATTATCTTTCCAATAGAACTCAGTTTGTTTCTGTGAAGGTTTGCTCTTCCAGCAGAGCTAATTTAGATTAATGGGTCCCACAGGGGTCCATTCTTGGACCTCTGTTGTTCCTTATTTATATATGACTTATTCAATGTTACAAATGTGCTTTCACCAATTATGTTTGCAGATGACTCCACCCTGGTTCTGTCTCACTCAAACTTATCACATTGAGTATGCAAATGCTGGTTTCGTTGCCTTTAAAGCATGGTTCAAATGAAACAAATTATCACTAAATATAAAAAATACTTCTCTCCTGTGTATCCATGTCTCAGATATTGCAATATGTTATGGGGAAGCGCTTTGCCTACAACTCTCAACAAAATGTTACTGCTTCAGAAATGCTTCGTTACAACAGTATCTGGATCAGAACCACACATTTCTTCTGCCCCTTTATTCCAGATATGCAAAATTTTGACAGTTTATGAAAGCAATACTTTTCAAATATGCATTTTTATTTATAATATTTTGTCAGTTGAGGTCAACGTTCCTAAATACTTCAATACATTTTTTAAAACAAACTCATGTATTCATTTATACAGGACCCACAAGTCTAAAGATCTTCATCCTCTTAAGTATCTTACTCGTCGAGGTCAATTTTTCCATTAGATTCAGGAGTACAACAGTTTGGAACAAACATTCTTATTTGCCAAGCCATTGTTCTTTCGTTAAAAATTTTAAAAGTCTTTTAAGAAATAATTTAATAATTAATGGAGCATATTAGCATCCCATTCAAATTGTTCTTTTATGCTTCATAGGAATAAATGTCATTGTTTCTTTTAATTGTTTAAATTGTTACCAGGTTTTAAATAAATAAAGTTGAATTGAAAATTAAATTGTTTGTTTGGTTTCTTTATGGAGGAGGCTTTAAATAAGCCGTTTTTTTTTTTTTTTGCTTCTTTCTGCACTGTATTCTTTTTTTTTTTTTTTTGTTTGGACTATCTGTGGCTTTGTTATTTTGTGCAAATAAAATAAATAAATAAATAAATAAATAGTTTATGTGATTAATCTACCTGTTCACAAAATATTTTGTTGAATAGGAACTCTTAGAGGAAGCTCTGCTTTATTTCTGGTGAGTCAAGTATACATGGTGTTGTATGTTTCTTCATTCTCTTTTCTGCTTTGCTTTACATTATTTCCACATTTTTCCCTTTGTTGATAAATAAATGTTCAAGTACTTGTAGTATTGATTTAGTGTATATTGCAGTGAACTTTTTGTATCATCTTTTGTCTCACCCAACATCTAAACACAACTCCAGCAAATTTCTGGTTGTGACAATGTGTCATCTAATGGAAAGATATCTTTCTAGGTTTCAGTAAAAAGTAATTCCAGTAATTGTGGACCTAATTTTCAGAAAGTGGTACAGAATGTAAGTATGAAAATGCTTTTCCTATTAAATTTGCTTAAACTTCACAATTTAATTAAATAATCGTTGAGAAAAGCAAATTCAAAGTATTAATTTACTTTATTTATCTATACAAATTTATTTACAAATTCTTAAGACACATTTTTTGATGCACTCGAACAAATCATCTGTGAAGTAACCTGCTGTTTTTCAGAGTTTTTGGGTTTGTCAACAGAAGAGAAATAAATGGCAATATGAGCAGTTTGGCATTGGCAAAGATGATTTGGCAAAATTTTATTACGTGCAATCCTGACAATCAGCTCTGTTGTTCATACCACAAATGGATTTTATTTAAAAACACGTGGCAGCATTTAAAAGGGAAATGAACATGCTCTTCAAAGAATAAGAAATTTTGCCAAGAAGCATTGTCAAAACAAAAAAAATGGAATCAACCTAACACAAATCCCTACGTTTCGCACCAAAGTTGTTTGCATGATACAGGAATTGTTAGAAAATAAAAAGTTTATATAACTACTCTAGTCAAATTCTAAAATAAATATGTAATCACTTTTTAAACTTCATCATTTTCACAACTTCAGAATTTTTCTTTTTTTTTTTTTTACCTCATAAGGACTCAACTTTGACCCTAACACTGACATTTAGCACTGTGTCTCCATTGCACTATTCCCTGTGGTATAATTTACAAGGCACTCTCCCTTTCTCCCATGACAAGGAGCTAAGCTATCCTCCTTGTTCTTGTTGTTCCTGGTCCTTTTTAATCACTTTCATTTCTTTTTCTTTTTGTTTTAGTTTTCTTTTAAAAAATGTTTTCTTTTTATTCAGTGGTTTTAATCCAAGTCACAAGTAATAAAACAATCAGAATCAGAATCAATAAGTTATTTATCATTAATGGACTGGTGTTCTAGCACAAAGAAATCTGACTTGCACTACAAGCTGACCAGAGTAGAAATGCACAATTTCAAACACACAAGATTTAGGCAAACTGCAGCGTAGCTCGACACAGGGTGCCATTTCTGGAGACTTTAAATAAGCCAGTTTGGCTTTTTCCCTCTTCCTGGACTGTATTCTCTCTTTTTTTTTTTTTTTGCCTGTCTTTGGTATTGTTATTTTGTGCAAATAAAAAAAAAAAAAAAAAAAAAAAAAAAATGTTTATGTGATTAATCTATCTGGTCATATAGGATACATGATATTTTTTAAAAGGAAAGTTTTAGAGGACGCTCTGCTTTATTTCTGGTGAGTTAAGTATACATGGTGTTAATGTATGTTTCTTCATTCTCTTTTCTGCTTTGCATTACAGTATTTCCACATTTTTTCCATTGTTGGTAAATAAATAAAACATTATCAGAATCAGAATCAGTAATTTATTTATCATTAATAGACTGGTCACAGGGCGCCATATCTGCAGATTAGAAAGAAAACATGAAGTAACAGGTGGTTGAGGAAGTCTCTGCACTGCCCCACCAAAGGTAGTCTGGGGTTCTGACAAAAAACCCCCAATACAAATAAGCTCAGGCAGTCAAAACATAAGGAACACAATTGGGTAGGAAGGGGAAACGGGGTCTCCCAGGGCATCAGGTGTGAACACAGCTGATAACCACATCCAATCCACTGTTGCCTGGAAGGGGAGTCACGGGAAGGGGGCCACAGAAAGTGGTAAATCATTGGGAGGCGTCTCTGTGATTGCGAGAGTCTGCATTTGATAAACCTATGTGATGTGAAACTCTTAACACAACTTCAATCCTCACTCTTAATCCAAATCTCACTGATCAGTTTATGGATTTCATTCTTATTTTCCTACAGTATTAAGAAAATGTATGAGTAGTTGGTTGTTTTTTTCATTTTCACCACAAAATCACAGTATAGAAAGACCCCCTCCAGTCCAGCTCTTGTCTGCATGCACAGAATGGCACTCTGTGAATGCGTTTCTCTGTGGATCCAGAGGAGGGCGCTGTGACATCGCAGTTCACACTGAATTTCAATGGAAGCGAATGCTATCATTACAACATTAATTTGACTTCTTCTTTTTTAAAAACAAATTCCCTTGACAAGCTTTTATTAAACACAAGCATCAGTATTCAAGATAAAATGCTCTTTAAAAAAAAGTATTTAGTGACTGTGTTGGTTCATGTGGAAACAAATTTGGTCTAGTGTAGCTTTCACTGATGAATACACTTTTCATTTCACATTTGATTACACATGAGACAAAAGCAACTTGAGTGTCACGTTGACTTTAGGCTGCTTTACACACTAATTATTATTGTAGGGAATGTAGGTAAAAGTGATGCTATTATTGTTCGAATTTGGCCAAACTTCTGCTGTGTGTGTAAATTGTACTTTTACAAGTATCACGAATCAGTTAGACACCTCCTTTTCTCAGTTATAAAATTTAGATTTAAAAAAAAAAAAAAAAAAAAAAAAAAAAAAAGATAGTACATGTGATGGACCACTAGGTAAACCCAAGCCCCACTGAATATGATAAGCTAGTTGACTGACAGCCCTGGTACTTTTTCCTTCTTTTCTCATCTTGTCTTCCGCACACGTCCAACTTGTCCCTCGCTTCTAAAACCCCAGACTCTTTGATCAGTTGGCATGTTTGTACTGCACTGCCGAGAACTACTGAAGACTACAGCGAGAGGAAAGGAAGAGAGAAAAAGATGGAAAGTGGAGGACTGCGAGAAAATATTCCATCTCTTTGTTTTTCTCTTTGTGGTATATTGCCTTGTGGGAGTTCAGTTCTTTGAGTAGAATTTGAGAGCTTAACATGGGTATGTGCGTAATTAAATATGTGTGTGTGCGAGCTTGTGTGTGTGTGCAGGGGAGCCCGTGAGACCAGGACATCTCTCTCTTGTTGACTTCTAAAAGTCCTCCAGTGGCCTGAGACATGATGCTATACCACGTCCTCAAATAACCCAAAGCATGTGAGGACAAAAGCAAGGAGAAGAAAGCAAAGGTGGGAGAAAAAAAGCAAAAGAAGTTAAGGGAGCTGGGAGTACAATTCTGAGATGTGTAAGAAGGAACTCATTAGTTATAAGAAACACAAGGCAGACCTTGTGCAAGAGGAAGAAATGAAGACAAATGAGAACAGAGGTTTAGGGGATGAGACAGAGGTAGAGAAATGATAAAAGTAAAGATGTTCAATGGGATAACAAGGAGATGTGTCATTCATCTGTCAAGGTGACAAGGAGTGTAGCTCTCAGTGTTGCTCACTGAACATGCTTTTGCTGATTTATTGAGTTTTTGTCCTCTTGAGTTCAAATTGCGGTTAACCGCAGTTTGGAGTGGCTACTGGTGAGGCAAAGGAGGCTTTTTATGAAAAAATAAATCCTCACAATAAATTCCTAATGCATCCAAGGCTGTTACAAGACCTATTTATGATGGTAGAAATTTTTACCCTTGACTAAAACAAAACACTGCGATGGACTGGCGAGCTGTCCAGGGTGTACCCTGCCTATCGCCCAAAGCCAGCTGGGATAGGCTCCAGCTTCCCCGCGACCCTGAATTGGATTAAGCGGTCCAGAAAATGAATGAATGAATGAATAAAAGAAAACATTATGGACATTGACAAATCCATGGTAAAAAAAGAAAAAAATACACAGCTACATCAGTGCCATAGTCACAAAATTCCCAACCAAGAATGTCTTTCAGGCTATCTGCCAAATCAGAAGCTGCAAGACATTGAAACAATGATGTGGAGAGAATATGGTAAACCCATGTTGTTCTTTATGTAGGTTAATTGGTGTGTATTTTAATTGTGCAAGATTAAATATAAAGGACACTACACAGTATTAATAATTTTGTTTATGTCCAGTCACATATATCCTCAAGTTAAAAAAAATAAGCACTTCAACTATTATATGCTGCTATGAGCTTCACAAAAACAACTCAACCCAGTTAGGTGTGTACTTTTTTATCCTCCATCGGCCGGTACTCATCAGTCCTGACTGGGAGCAAATATTACATATACCATGCTAGATGTTTTCCCAAATGTCATCTGGCCACAGCAATCTTTCAGCCAATATGTTGTTAAAGATAACCAGCCTCTTGTTCAGAGCTGACAAATACATTAAAGTCAGTTGACAATATATCATATTAGTTTGCTCCTGCTATGGATGCTATACAGCAGATACAGATCTAGGCTGTCTTCATTTCTAACCAGATAAGCAGATGCAAGAGAATAACTACAATTGTTTGGCAGTTGATTCATCTAGCAAACACTGATTAAATTATTAATATCAAGGATTAATGCAGGGCTGAAATTACACAGGCATTTTTGGGAGAGCCTTATTTTTGGACATGGACCACAACAGAATCACGTGCACATGAACAAACATTAGTGCATGGCAGTGCAGTCAAAAAACAGGGTTAGACCTACTTCCAAAAACATTTTGCTATGACTGTAGCAACTGAATTAACCAGAAATACAGGGACACATACAGGGATAGAAAGTTATTTGAATAACCACACAAAGAAACAAAGATAAGTGGTCACTTTTCAAGTGGCACACAGCATGCAACAAACAGAAAATGCTGCTTGGCTATGTTGATAAAAGAAACTGAATGGACCACCTGCATCTTCTGAAAATTTTATGTGTCAAATGAATAAACGAAATGCTGACAAATTGTTACTATTCTTCCAATGGCAGTCAGAGAGAGCATACCAAGCTATGGTTTTTCATTTTATTTGAAAATGACAGCCTTACTGTGGTGTAGTGGTTAGCAAGAAGGTTACTGGTTTGAACCTTGACTTGGGAAGGTTTGCACAGTGGCCTTTCTGTTTGGCGTTTGCATGCTCTTCCTGTGTAGGTGTGGGTTCTCTCTGGGTACTCTGGCCTTCTCCAACATAGACATACATGTGAAGTTAACTGATCACTCTACATTCTCCTTAGGAAAGAATGTGAGCATAAATGGTTGTTTGTCCTTCTGGGATGGACTGGTGACGTGTCCAAGATGTACCCTGTCTCTCATCCAATGATTGTGGGGATAGGTTCCAGCTTCCCAGTGACTGTTGCTGACATTATTTTTTTAGTTAGAAACTCTAATGGCAAAATGATTTGTATCTCCCCATAGAATCCTTTTAAAAATTCCTGGGTCCAGGTGGTGATCCAGATCACTGAAAAAATCTAAAAATGAACTATATTTAGAGTTTCAGTTGGAGTGTTTTCAGGAAAGCTAATCTGCTTTTCATGGTAGCCAAGTTGTTAGCTACCCTGTAAATCAAACCCTTAAATTTACTTTCAGTAAGTAGCAAGATGGCGTCGTCACTGTTCCATAATATTCGAAAATCTTACCTTTTAACTCTCTGTCTTACTCTGTTTCACCCACAGCTTGATAACCATACATAAACACCTAAAGTACATTTATCCCTTCAGGCTACAGAAGTGTCCAGTGGACTGAAAAAAGTGGAACAAAAGAAAGAAGGAGCTGCAATTTACACCCATGTTGCTATGCTAACAAAAATGCTGGCAAAACACAGGTTATCTGAAATCTTTTAGCACATTTTTTTTTCTTGGCTGTGTTGCTGGTTCCCATTTAAAATTTAGTTGATTTATGGTTTTTGTGATCACACTGATTAGCTGCACTGAAGTTTGTGGTTGTAGGGTGCAGATGAGCCTTTAAACAGAAACATTGCTTTGAATAAACACGGAAGAGCTAAATATGCACAACATTACAATGCAAGGTGGGCTTTTGGATGTGGCAAGTATAAGGTAGATGACTTTCCTCCACACCAATTTTAAATGGAGTAGAATCACTGTCTCTGTTAAGAAGTATTTAAGTTCAAATATATGTTCTGTTCCAGTTACTAAAATGAAACATGATTAACTAGAAGTGCATTAAGGCACAGAAGTTTTGAGGTTTCCTTGAAAAAAGTGCAGTATCTGAAAGCTAATGCTTACTAGTGTTTTCATTATGTATCTCACTGATGTAAATGTGTCATGGTTGTTAGAATATGTTTGAATAATTGCCCTGTCAGATTATGTTGTCACCCCATCAAAGATAACAATGTGCTAATATAGATTTAAAGAACATTTAAAAAATCTTTTGAAATTCAAAGCAGCATTCAAAAATAACCTTAAGGGTCACAATTGTTAACATCATGTTTTAATATAACTCTGCAGTGCTCCAATTGGCAGATCCTTACAGAACTATTTCTAACAGTTTTATTAGTGTTGTTCTATTTCCATCTCACTGATTATCAGCTTAATAGACGGTATATACATTTATCTCATGTCTCCCTTTACTATTGTATTTCTTTGATTATTAACCTTTTCCCCCTCTTCTTAAAGATAAAAAACAGAGGGTGTAATATTAAATGAAACTCACCCTGTTTGTGCTTCATTCTTTTAAATATGGTCTTCAAACAAAGAGGTGTATTTGTCAGTGCATTGAGGCTCAGTCCAAATCTCACCAGCTTTGTCATTTGAGCAGAGAAACTACTATTGGACATTACCAGCTCTTTTTTAAGTGTGAAAAGGAAGCCTTAATCTTCCCAGTTCTGGGATTCCAGTAAGCCTAATTTAACATCAGGGCAGCCTAATGGGTCTTTAAAGGAAACAAGACAAGTGATACAAAAAGATCTCCAACAACTAGCTAATGAGGACTGCTGAAAAAAGACTACAAAAAAGAGAAAAACCTTTGTCTTGCTACTACAACGCAGGATACACTGCACTGGTGTGACGTCTGTATGAAGGTGCATAGTTGCTTTCATGCATACTAAAGAATATGCACGATAACTGAAAACATTGACTGTTACATATGCAACAACAGAAATACACACACAATGTGCCGGCAGTCTTTGAATAAAAAAAAATTCACAAATGAGTGAATGAAAAAGTCTGCATTTCAAAGAGGTCTCAGAAGGAGCTGGGCAGCATTCATCTTTTCACCCCTTTCTTTGCCTTCAATGTATTTTTTAACGCTTCTCCTTTTTTCTTTTTAACATTTAAAGTTATCTTTAGGGCTAATGTCTACAGCTTTGTTTTGAGATTAGTCAAGCAGAATAAAAACAATGAGAGTGCGTGTTAGTGAACAAAATATGTGTGTGCTGTGGCCTTGTGGTGACAACTGATTCAGTTACTGATAATGACAGGCTGACAGATACGATTTGCTTCCTGGGGTGCTGCAATATACAGCAATTCTGTTGGGTTAAAAGGTCAACAGTGAAGCACACTCAGCATTTTCTAAGTTTAGCAAATAATATCATCATGGATTAGAACATTTATTACTGCTTGAATGTCAGTGCCTCAAGATTAAGTCTGTAAATTACTGATTAAACCTAGTTCTTCCCAAAGGACTGAAACATCCATAAATTTAGTGACAAATAGCTATTTAGGGTGTGTACCTCCTCTTGTCATACATATATTCTCTTCTTTAATGTTACAAGAGTGTAATTTCCTGGGATTATTAAAAATACTTCATCAGTGACAAAGAGGAACAGTCTCACACACGCTTGCCATTTACATATGAAACACCTTTAATCCCAAATATAAATTTAAATGACACAGATTGTCTCATTCAACTTGCTGTTTTCTTCTTTTATTTCAACCAGCTGAGCAAGCCAAAGGTTCACTCATTCTGTTTATTTATTTAATTTCTCCCTGGTGTCTCTGGTGTGTTTACATATATTTTGTGTGTAACATAATGTACAGCACAAAAGTAATGCAATAATGAGGTAAAGGATAATTAAAAAAAAAACCCTGATAGCTAGACAAAATAAAAAACTAACAAACTAACTAAATAAATAAATAAAACATACCATTAAACGACCCTGTTAAGTTACCATAGTAACTATTACTATGGAAGAGCAGGTTAAGCAATTTTAGAATATATTTTAAGCTTGAAGTTCTGGTTATAAAGTGCCAGACGTTGTTGTTTACCACTATTTGTGGGAGATCAGGAGGGATTGTGGAAGGGATTGTGAATCTTTACTTCGGAAACTGATTCTGTGTTGTACAGCCATTTAACCTTCTTCATGTTCATAATCTTTATTTATTTTTTTTTTCTGGGTACTTTTAGTGGCTTTGATTTATTCATGTCACTATCTAGATCTTGAAAGTTATATTGTAAACAAAGCCTATGGGAGAGTATCCTTAAATTACTATGGAGGTTAGCAGAATGAGATTGTCTGGAACCAAGCAGTAAGGCCAGGAGGACACAGAGGTTATTTCAAAACCTGAGCTTTTATTGCTCAAAATGAATGCAAAGATCCAAAGAAATTAAACTAGCTAGCTTTAAAAAAAAAAACAAAAAAAAAAACAGGTCAAATAAACAAAATTCTCAAATTGTCACAAACAGATCAAACTCAACTTAAAGATAACTGACTAAATGTTTGGTCCTGTATCTGTTAGAATGGGTGTGTATGTGTATAGATGTATGTGTGGGTCTGTAGGTGTGTCTGTGTGTAGATGTGTGTGTATACCAGGCTGATGGTGAGGGGGTGTGAATGTGTTGGTGTGTAAAGGAGGAGGGAATGCAACGTGTCTCTGGGTGGGGGCGTCTCCTGGGGGTGTGGGGGCGGTGGGCCCTTGGTCTGTCTCTCCTTCTGCCGCCCCTCCTCTTCCTTGCCCCCCCCCCCACTTTTGCATGTGGTTCGTTGGTGCCTTCTTGGGCCGGTGGCGGCTCTTTTGTTGGTGTTGCTGAGGGCCCTGGTTGTTGGGGAAGCGGCCCTTGGCCTGTCCTGGCCTTTGGGGGCCCCGGGAATGGGGGACGTGCCTCGTGCCGCAGGTGGCTCATCTTCTTGAGGGAGGCGCGCTTCCCTCGGGACCTAAATCCCCGGACCCCCCTCCTTCCCTTCTTCCACAACACACAGGCAGGGCATTGGGAGGTGGACACGTTGATCTGGATGGTGAGAGAGGCCATCAAGGTGGTCTCGATCGCTGCACCCAGCATCGGTTCACCTCCCAGTTTTAATTACACTTAGTCAACATAACAAAAAAAAAAAACACACACACACGGACAACACATGGACATATTTTGGGGGGCGGGCCATGCAGTGTGCGGGGCTGCTTTGGTGGTCCCGCTCCCAACATGATGTGGTTACTTCTTCCCAATTTTAATTGCAAACAACACACACTTCACAATCATTCATAAGCTGGGAGGGAGGGGGTGACAATGGGGTCCTGCCACACCCCTATTTCTGGGGCTGTGCCGGAGGAGTTTGGGCGGGGGAGTGGTGCTGTTCAGGAGACCTGGGTCTGGGCTGGCCTGGCAGGGTGGGACTGCTGCTGGCCCTGGGTGGTGCTGGATCGGCTGCATGTGTGGAGTGGTGGGGGGGTGTTGACAGGGGTGGGGGGTAGTTGTGGGGCCCTGATTGGGGCCCTACTATCCCCTGCTCCCCCGGGGGTATCTCACAGGGGACACGTTGGGAGAGAGAGGTGAGGGCGTGCATGAGCCAATGGATGAAGTGGTGAATGAATGTAAGAGTAGAGGGGGAGTAAGGGGAGGAATCAGGGTGTAAGAATTTAGGAAAGTGGATGGCCGCTGGGATAGAAGGAAGGGGGGTGTATGCAGATGGGTGGGGGTGTGTATGTGGGGTTATGTTGGTGGTACGGGGGAGTGATGGGGTGGGTGTACAATGAGGAGTGTGAATGTGTATAGAGGGGTGTAGGGAGGTATATGTGTGTGTAGAGTGGGGTATGCGTGTATGGAAGAATGGGTGATTATAGAGGGAGCAGGGATGTGTGTGTGAGGGAGTGTGTGAGTGTAAAGAACGGGGGTAGGAGAGTGTGAGTTTGAGCGTGTGTAAGAGAATCCATAGGGTGTGTTTAAGGAGGAAGTGTGGATGCGTGTGTGTGTGGGGGGGGGTGGGGGGGGGGGGGGGGATGTGTGCATGTGTGTGTGTGTGCTCATGTGTGTGCATATGTTGGTGTGCGTGTTTGTGTGGGTGGGCGCGTGTGTGTGCGTGTGTGTATGTGTGTGTGTGTGTGTGTGTGTGTGTGTGTGTGTGTGTGTGTGTGTGTGTGTGTGTGTGTGTGTGTGTGTGCGCGCGCATGCATGGGGGAGGGTCTTGGTGCTCGGGGAGCTCTGCTGGTGCACTGGGGTGCGGCCTGGCTGCCGCTCAGTGGCGGTCTGGGGATCCCGGCCCTCCGTCGGTGTGGGCTGGGCCCTCTGCCTGCTGGGGTGGGGGGTTGCTTCTGGGCTCTTGGGGCCGTGGGGCCCGCGCTCTGTCTGCCCTGGGTGGCCGGTGCCCGGCGGGGCCGGTCCTCGCTGGTCCGGGTCTGCTGGGGCCTGTTCCCCCTGACTGCGGGGGACTCTGGCTGAGACCCCCCTCTGCTGCCTCCTGGGTCGGCGCATGGCTGGCTCCGGGGTGGGGCGGTTGGGGTCTGCGCCTGGGGATGGCTGCCGATGGCCCTGGTCTCGGGGGTACTCCTGGCGTGCCTCTTGCCTTTGTGTGGGAAGGGTCACACTGGCATGATCACCTTTTCCGGAACACGCTCCACTCTGCATGTTCTGCATGTGACACAGTCACCGAGTCGTCACGCAGTTTTATTCACTAACAGCAGCTAGTTTTCTCATTTCTGTTTGTTTCTCATTTATATTTAACTTTTTAGATTCATAGTTTAGTTACTATGATCTAAAGTATGTGTATGTATATGTGTTAATACTGGCGAGTGCGTATGTTTGTACGTATGTATGTGTGTGCGTGTGTGTGCATAGAGGTGTGTGTGTATATGTACATATGTGCATATGTATACATCTGTAGGTTTCTTTTTGTCTTTTTGTTTTTGGGTTATTTATTTGTTTTTTTTTCTCTCCCTTTCCTCTCCCTTTATCTCTTTCACTTTTCATGTGAGGTGTTTCTCCTTTCCCTTTCTGTCTTTCGTCTGTCCTCTCTGGTCCAGCCGTACAGACTCTACAATTAAAACAATAATACTAAATAAATATAGAAATAAAATAAAAATTAAGAAAGTCAAGGGGATCATTATATCTATAAAGCTTCCCTTGGCAGAGAAAATTTGCTCAGTGAACACAGCATCCAGACCATCATTCTGCTTGCCTAAATGCTGGACAAGACAAGAAAGAAGAAAAAAAGAATAATAATAAAAAAAAAAAAAGCTCAAAACCTAACTGAACCATGATCCATGATCCCCCCTTTGATCTAGAAGCACATGGGAGAGTCTGATGAGCATCCAGGTTTAAGGCTCCTGAGCCCTTTGCCACGCCTTTCATCCTCCAGGAGAAGCATTGTGGGTCTTAGACGATCACAATGAATGACATATCTGCTCAAAAAATTAAAAAAATACTAATGATAGTGTAAGATTTAACACAGTAGGACATGAACCAGCTTAGCATGTAATACTGGAAAAAGCAATTAAAAATAGTTACTACGTTTAGCCTTTTCAGTGGCAAAACATGCTATCTGGTATCTTTCCCAATTTGTTTTACTACTAGCTCTGTGTCTATCTATCTATCTATCTATCTATCTATCTATCTATCTCTCTCTCTCTCTCTCTCTCTCTCTCTCTCTCTCTCTATCTGTCTGTCTGTCTGTCTGTCTGTCTCGTGTCTGTCTCTGTCTGTCTTTCTCTGTCTGTGTGTCTCTGTCTGTCTGTCTGTGTCTCTGTCTATCTGTCTGTCTGTGTCTCTGTCTGTCTATCTGTCGGTCTCTGTCTGTCTGTCTGTCTGAAAATGACAAGACATGTTTTGCACTTTCAAACAGACGATCCAATGTGTTGCACCAGTTTATTATTACTAACTGGTAGGATAAGGCACATATGGCTTGGTGGATAAAACTATCTGTAAATGAAATGGAATAGCAGGCTATTTGAAGACAAGGTAAATGCAATTACAAGCCAAACTACATGCCAGTATTAGCTAGTGAAATGAAGAAAGTTAACAACCTGCATCATTGACACTCTCACTGCTCTGGCTTTCCACCTGTGTTCTTGGGCAGAAGCATACAACAATATCTAAACACAAATAGGTAATTAACTCATTCAGCATTGTGGGAAATTCAAGGAATGAGAAAGGAAAGCAGACATGCCATTTTTCCATTTATGGTCAAAAGTTGGCCCAGAAATGTTAGATAGCTCTGAATGGTGGAGTTTAAAAATTTCCTGGGTGTGTCTCCAAGGTGACGCAGTGGTGGGTGTGGTAATTTCAGGCTGGATAAGGGATAAGAGGTCACCTTTGCTATTCAAGCAGCTCTAGCCTTTAAGCGTGTTAAAGGTGCAGTATATAACAAAATCAATGGTTAATAGGGATATTTTCTATATATTCCTATATATTTCCTATAAACACTGTTTTTAGACTGGCATTTGGTCACGTAGGATTAATGCTATGATATTATTCTCTTGGAATGAGCAAAATACAATAAATTGATTTGCTGGGTGCACATACATGGTAGCTGCTACAGTGTCAACTCTTTGTCGGAAGTGTGAACCCTCCGAACATTGAAACTGCAGTACCAGCTTTGATGGGTGTTCGAGCAGCCTTTTAGATTTGAAGTAATGCCTACTACTACTACTACTACTACTACTACTACTACTACTACTACTACTACTACTACTACTACTACTACTACTACTACTACTACTACTACTACTACTACTACTACTACTACTGATTGCTGCCATTGCTGCACCTGAGGCCACTGGATGTGTTGCTACTTCTACTTCCACTGGATCAATTCACATATAAAAATGTTTATGTATGGAAGAATTTTGGCCATTTATGGTCACTGTACATTCATAACTGTCCTTGGTATTTAAACACACTTAAATGGCTGTGTTACTTACTAGATGTCAAGATTGAATCCAGTCAGTGTTCATAGAAAGCACCTTCCCTAAACTTGAATATTCCTGGTAGTAGTGTTTGATATACCATCATTTTAAGCTCTCTCATATTTATCAATTATGTACAATCTTCTGAATAGATCACAAACATGACATTTGAAATAATGAGCAGTTAAGGTTGTTTTGTAACAATCCTCTGCAAAATGCTGATAGTCCAGGGTAAAAACATTGGTCTTTTTTCTCCTTTGCAAAAAAAATATTTACAACTCATTCTCCAAGACCGCTGGCATTTGTTTTAACAAACCTTGATTTATTAATTCTTTGCAGTTTTATTTTGCATTTGTTGGTCAGACACCGTTACTACCATAGGACACAATTGTCTTCTGTTGTTCGTCCAAATATAACACAAGCCATGGATAATTGACAACTGTTCTTTATAAGTTCTGATATTATGACTGTTTTGGGTAATAACGTTAACACATGACTGATAGTCTGAATGCTGCTCCAATACACATTCTTGGAGGGTACATTTTGGTGTGTCACATTAGGGACAGCACAGACATAAAAAGTGTTGTATTTGTCAATTATGTGTCTCTCCGAGACATTTTGCACTTTCACAATGTGTGTTTTTAAAAATGTCTGTGGGATTGTTTCATTTTAGGGATGTCTGACCTTGTAAATCAAAAACTTTTCAAGGTTTGAGAGTGGGACATAGTGCAAAATCTGAAACATTAAATCTGTATTTAGATGTTAGGAATCTTTACTTACTCCTAGATTATGTTTTTTCCCTTGTTTGTGGAAAATATGTTACATTTCAGTTATTGTTACTGGTTGAATAATGTTTTATCATCAGGCCTCTCTGTAGCCTTCTTTTAACGTTTTGCAAATTTGTTTTCTTAACTTATTATGATAAGTGGATATGATGGGATGTCTGGCTTGAGATCTGATGAGAGCTCCTCCAGCATGTCAATATTTTTGCTGTTCTATAACAGCACTAGTAACAAGGTCTGGGGTTGGTGGCAATTGGGGAGGGACACGCTGCAACTCTCTGAGGAACGGTGCTCGGCAAGTGTGTTCCACTTAGTGTTCTGCCAGAGCAACTCTGACAGCATGTTAATGCTAGTCAGGCGACGGGTGCCAATACTCTACCCCAAATTAAGGTTTTCCACTAGAGCAGATGCCATATGTTCTTTTCTGCCACAGCCACATGTCTCCTTCTTTTCCAGCTTCGCCTTAAAGGGACCAAGTGTAAATGAGGGGAAAAATAATTTCTGTGTTCAACAGCCAGCACAGCCACAAAAAACAAACAAGAAAACAAACAAACAAAAACCAGTCTCAATAGAAATAAATAAGAGACATTGCTGTTCTTTACTCTCCTCCCAGTGAAGAAATAAGCTTCCTATTCTCAAGGGGGGTATTTCCATATGATTGATGATTGTGAGTAAATATCTGAATCCTTACTTCTACAGAGGAGAAGTAACTTTCTTTTGCAGTATTTGTCAATACAAACTCCCCAATTGCTTTTCTAACCTAAGTTTGAACATTTGGCTTAACGTGTTCCATACTCGGAAATCGGTTGGCTTCAGTCGTCATTTTCACAATTTCCTTGCTTTTCTTTATTCTTTTTTTTTAATTTCTTGATTTTTCCCATTTCTCTGTCGCTGTCAGGCACTGGAGTAGTTTTTGTTGCCATCATCTTTGTCAGATTGAGTTGGGATCATTATTTATAGGGAAGATTTCTTAGTGTTCTGTTTGTCCTCGCTCCTTCTTACTGGCACTCCCTATTCATCCAACATTATCCATGTCTGAACCAAAACTGGCTTGTTTTGGATTTTGTTTTGGATGACAAGATATTTCTTGGCACTGCATAATAAAGAGAGGGATTGGTTTGTTTACCCAATTTACCAACTTATTTATCAGACTCAGAATGGATTAATCTTTATTTTTGGGATGGATTTCCTTTTCCCATCAATCTCAGTTTTGCTCCCAAGTTCTCATGTCAGTCACTCCTCTCTTTTACATTATTGAGTGTTTGAATTTTTAACAGAAAGTAAGAAAAAAATTTAGCTGAAAAAGACAGTACATAGTGCCTTTTACATTGAATCTGTTCACACTCATCTTCATTATTTGTGTGACTGTGTGGGTTTGTTTGTCATTTAGAGAAATACGGCGGTTTTGGATCTTTTCCCATCCACATTATTTCCCCATCCACATGGGATCTTGAAGTTTAGGGACACCATGTCACTCACACCAGTGGAAACATAGGACATAATGTGAAATACAATGCCAGAAGTGACAACACAACGAAATGAGATTTATTTCCATAATAACATCATTACCCTGCTGTATGCTGGGAAGCTTTCCTACAAGCTTGGTCCTGAGGCTGAAGGACTTTATTTTAACCACTACAGTAGCTTAACCTTGTTGCGTGTTATGCTTTTCACATTTATTTTATTTGCTGCCTTTGCTGTAGTAAATATCCCCTCAAGGACCCTCATTCTCACTACTGTATGTGAATAAGTGTGCATGTACACAAGGAGATAAATGGGAAAACGTGAGATCTTTTCTTGTTCTCTGTGTGAAGTGTGCATTTAAATATGCTAGCTAATTGTCATGGTTTGCATCTAAATACACAAATTATTGAATGCATACCCTTGAACATTTTAAACTGTACTGTATTCAGTAGATACAAACACATACTGAAAGAAATTTAATGGTGTATTGTATCTTGGTTTAGAACTGTTATATTAAATAAATAGTTGACAAACTGCATCAGCATGCTAAAAGTCCTGACACCAGTATTGGAAAAATCACAACTTTTAATTTTTTATCCTTTATGATAAAAACTTTAAGACTATGGGTCATTCATAATTATGATCAAAACAAGTGATGAATGTTTTTGAAGCCCTACACAGATTTCCAGTCCCAGTCCTAACAATCAGTCGCCATGGGTTCCTTATTTACCAGCAGCCAAGGTACTTTGGATATTAAAATTATTCATTCTGTCAAAAGGAAAATATGGTGTTCATATTGAAGCCACCAGATGGCACTGTGCTCTTTTGGAAGATGGATTGAGTAGCTGAGTGGAGGAAATTATACGAACATCTGTTGTTTTCTAAAAGGTGTAAATACAATTTTAAATGTTATTTCTGTTCTAAATAAGTCAAAGATGTGTGCATTAATAAACTTCTGAGAAATGTGAAATGTAATATTTTCCAGCTGTAATGACTGAGTTGGTCCAATGTTTACAGATTCTTTTGTACACATGGTTCTTAATGGGACTGTGTGGATAATAATTCCTAGAAATATTGAAAGTTTATGTTGTTAAGATGGGAATTTATGCACAGTTTAAGCACAACACAAGGGT
Organism: Telmatherina bonti; assembly: GCF_933228915.1. Classification (NCBI taxonomy): domain Eukaryota; kingdom Metazoa; phylum Chordata; class Actinopteri; order Atheriniformes; family Telmatherinidae; genus Telmatherina; species Telmatherina bonti. The sequence continues at coordinate 17,846,557 of NC_136627.1, read as the reverse complement.
ACAGACTAAAATGTGGTAATTCGGTACTGTTGTGAAATGTCTGGATTTGAAATTTTGCATCAAAATACTTGTGTTACTTGAATCACAAGTACAATTCTACCATTCTTATGTTACTGCATAATAGACAATGCAACAGTGTCTGATGCATTTCTGATTGTGTCTGCATCAATATACATAACATACATACATAAAAATTAATCAGTCTTCTAAGTTTGCAGTTTTTCAAGTATATAATTCAACCAGGACTCAATTTTTGCTTGTGTTGCACTTAATCAACTCAGAATAAAGGATTCAAACCTGCTCATACTGGCTACAGCATTCCACCCACCCCGATGCTGTTAAGTGTGGAGCCAATGCTATTCTGTTTACTGTGGTACGGCAGAGCTAAAAGACCAACATTAATAGCAACACAGTAAAAAACATCACAGATTGTTTTATTTTACCTTCAGCTTTCAAATGGCAGCAAGGAAAAAACCAAACACATAAGGTATGCACACTACACTATACCTGTAAGATAAGGCTTTATAGATTTTGCTGTATCATTGCTGGTAAAAGCCTTTTAAGCCCCTCAAATAGATGTAAAAAGATCTTCAGTTATGGCTTAGAATAGTCTTGAGTGTGGTGTATTGTTTTACTGAGCAGTTCCACTTTGCAAATATAACGTTCATTATAAGGAAAAAAAAATCTTCTTATAGTCTATTAGTGAATAGGTTAAGAAGTCTTTGGAAATACTTACTCAGAAATGGTGAAATGAAAAAACAAAACAAAACAAAAAGGAAATTAAACTTTTTTAGTACTAATATAAAATTGCAATGCAAAGTTGTGCACAAATTTCAGAACACAAATATAGCCCAAAGTTTGTGAGATATAGTCACAGATAATTAGTTGCAACACAGGTGATTAAAATGCCTTTAAACTATTTAAAAAAAGTGATGAAGGAATAAAAGTTTTCTAAATTGTCCGACACTATGGCTTTAACAGTGTATCTTGCAAGAGGAGCAATATGTAGTGTTTTTGTAAGAAAAATTATTCAAATGATATTACACTGTAAAATTACACTGCAGTTTTTACAGTAAAACTTGCCATTTTAAAAATGCACAACACATTTGAAGTAAGATCTCATCTGATTTGTATGCATTTTGGAAACCAGGTTATTTTTGCTCAATTAGGAAATTGGAGAACGTTTGATCAGGGCTGTAAAACTTTTGCACAGTAACTGTTTATACAATTCTCACATTACTGAATTTTGCAGTGCATATCAAAACTTACATGAAGTTAAGCAATTTGGAGATTTCTTTTGATCCACATGGAACAAAACTGGTTCAATAATTTATTAAGATTTTGAGATGTCTGATTTTCCACTTTTCCCCACTTTCTTGGAATTTTCTCTGACTCAGAAAATCCAGCATGGAGGGCCTTTAGTATTACTTTTCTCACTTGCAATTCAGCGTCTTGCTCTTCAGCTGTATCACGACATTAACTTTTCCTCCTACATGATCCAGTGGGTATTAGCATGTATATATTTATGACTGTTTATTTTTGTTGTTTCCCTCTCTGCCAGGGCAAGCCCAGACTGTAAACCTTATCAAACATTCTGTCTGATCAAAACCTATGAATTATGAATAGAGGAACAAACAAATGCATGTGTGTAACAGAATGTGTGTGTTTGTAAGCAATAGCTGAAAAGAGAAGAGGAGACAGTGAGAAAGATGGTGGGTCTGAGTCTGATCAAGATTAATGAGTTATGATAATGAGAACAAACAATTGTTTGATAGTAGATGAGGAAGCCCTGTAGTTATTCTCTGCTGAGTGCTTGAGAGAGACAAAGACACAGAAAGTGTTTTGTGCTCTTTCATCGCTCAGAGCAAATTTTATGATCAAATGTGTTCACATCTATCTTAAAAGAAATTTGCAAGTGCAATGTGTATTTTTATTAGTGTATAATTTCATACAGTTGTACAATATGTCATTTGAAATGGTTATCTGACAAAAACATTTATTATTTGCAATTAAATATAACTGATGATTGGAGGCCTCCTTTATTGACTGTGTCTTGCATTAACACAACATATGCTTTAATTGCTATTATCAAGATTTTTCTTTGTACAAGTCAGGTGGCAAATAAATATTTTAGCTTAGCTTTATTTATTATGATGCAATGTGCATGTCCATAATTTGCTGTGAAATGAATGTATTGCTTTCTGACAGAAAGCCATGTACAAAGAGAGTGGAAACAGACATTATTTCTGCAGCTTTATTTATTTGTAAAAGTAAATTTTGCCTGCATTGCTTGGGGCAATTCCAGAGCTCTTCGGACGCAGCTCTAATCAGAATGCAAGCACAACAGAGTGAAAAAACCATGACAAATTGAAACCTACTATATTATGCCACATATAAATAACTCAATAGATTTCCAGTTTCCCAATGTGATGCATTACCTTGGACACACCTTATACATGTATAAAACAAAATCATCAATTTTTTCTTGCTTCCATGTTTTTGAAAATACTTTGTCGCATGTGTACTACAGCTACTGTATGGTTAAAGCCTGCTTAATATTTTCAGAAAATATGAGGTTTAAGAAAGCAAATTACATTTCTGTTGTTGGCTTCATACAAAAAATAAAAAAATAAAAAGTAGGTCACAATATTAAAATAATGTGATATGTACCCAGGGATACTGAGAGTTGCTTTTTGCAGACAACATTTGCAACATTTTCTCACATTCTTTGGTTATGGAAAGACACATATGGAACTGCTTTGTCATTTAATGACCATGGGTCAATCAAGTAATCTGACCAGAATACAGTAAATTGACAATTTTTAGACAATGTTACATCTTCCTATGCAGTTTCCCAGTCTGGGATCAATAAAGTACACATTCCTTTGCAACAGGACCAGATGCTGTGTACATTGTTTATCTATCTCAATGACTTTGAAAACCATTCCCATCACTTCTGTCTGCCAAGTCTTACTTCCTCCCACACATCTGGATGACCACATGGTCCTCCCATCAGAAGAATCTCAGTGCTTAAAAGATACAAGCTCAAAACTCTCCTTGACGGCTAATGTGTACAACATCAAGAGCTCTGCTGTTCACTTAGAAGAGAAATACCCTTCTGTTCAGGTTTAATATTGATCTCACTTCCCCTCCTCAAATCACTTTCAACTTCTCTCTTTGTACCATCTGGCCTCCTAAATCAAACTTTCTTCTGGCATTTCACAGGGAAAAGATAGAGCTAGCATAAATTCTGGGAGTCAGGTTACTTCATATCTCCAAAATGATTTTCAAAAGTATTTTAAAAGGGCCCAATGCCATGACCAGACATTTACTGAGATGAGTGACAAGGTGAAGGTGTGCTCGGACTGAAAGCAATGAGGGGATTAAGCAAGAGTATGAAGCAACAAGCTAATTGGTGCAGAAACAATGAGTTGAGCTCTTCCTCTCTTTGACAGAAGATGTGAAGATGTACTTTGGGGAATGATAATAATCTTGTCATCCTTTGCTAAATTTGAGCTAAAATTTAGCTAAAACAAAAAGATATTTAGATAAGAGCATTACACAGGGTATCATTCATACTGTCAGACTTTCAGCTCAGTTTTGAAAGGACATAAACAGACTGTGCTGCCAGGACCAAGAAGTAGATGTCCATAAATGAAGCCCTGAGGGAAGAGGATTGGCAAAATATAAGAGACACATGTGGGAGGATGAACAAAAGAAAACCAAGTGAAAACAAGTCCTGACTAAAAGAAATGTCAGTAACTTGGAGACGGCTTTCGAGAGCAAAGAAAGTAAACAGGGCTAATTTCACATCAAACATGGGTAGAAGAAGATGATTCATGTTGAAATAAGGGAAATCCCTTTTCTTTGGGAAACCCTTGTTGCTCAGAAGAGATGACATATTTTTTTGTTTATTTAAAAGGGTGTCAAATGAAGATATTGGCAAAGAAACAACTTGTACAAGAACATCCAACAACAACTGCATATAGTTTTTTTTATTATTATTATTATTATTATTATTGGACATTCTACATAGGTCATTCAAAAATTATATTTGGAGTTTCTTTGTGCAACGTTTGATCTTCCTGGAAATCTTGAAAAGCGATACCCAGAAATAGTGCATAGGTTGTGGAACCTAGAGAAAGAAAATGGCACCATTTCTCTATAGAGCACCTGGACAAAGGTAGACAAGGCTACTGAATCATCCATTTGAGTGATTTGGTATGGTGGTGTAACCACACTGGTGTAACCACACTCCTGGAAACAGAGTTTAGGTTTGCATGAAAAAAAGTCCTTTAAAGAAACAAAAGTGCTCGTTTCTGAGTTGTCTCTCCAGTCAAGCACTGTTAAAGTCAAAGTCAAATGATTTCAGGTCAGAGGGATTCTCATCTGCCTGTGTTCAGAAGTCAAGAATATGCATGGTCTAAAGGATCGGTGAAGTGCACCCTTTCTGTATCCACCACAAGCACAAAGGAATTATAGATCCTGTTTGTTGAATTCAAGCTGTGTGGCTCCCCATCTACTAGAATCCACTTCAGAATCGCCTACAGGAATCTTTTCACCCCAAATAACAAATAGAGTTGTATGTTCCACAACCGAGTGACGCCAGGGCTTGTCTCGGGCTCTTCCTTCAACAAAGTGCAAACACTTTGCCATTGCAACTTAAATTTCTGCTACCACCAGGGCTCCAATTCCTCTTCATGTGCATGCTGTTTACAGTGACAGCAGAAACAAAAGAGGAAGTACAAGCACCAGTGACTCACTAAGTTCCTCCCCAGCTAAGACTAATTGGCTGTTGAATATTGGCCTGCTATTTGCTTGGCTAGCTGATGCTAGATATGAGATGCTGCATTTAAATCCCATAGGAATTTTCCACATTTGATGACCAAAATAAAACAAACAAAATTTAGGAAATAATTGTCTCCCTTTATCAAATTAATTATATATGTTAGTTAATCAGTTTTTTTCCATTATGTTTTTGTAACCATGTTACACTGGTGTGCATTTAGTATGCATAGGCTGGCAGCTAAGAGTCCTGACAATGTCCAGTTAACCTTATTTAACTATTTGCTTTTACTCACAGCTGGAATTTCAGTGCTATAATGCATGCGCAAAAAAAGAAAAAAAAAAGAAAAAAACATGAGTAGAGTTGATTTAGCCATTGCATCTCACTGAGAAGGGGACAATAGTATATATCCAAATGAAAAACGAAAGACCAAAAGGAAGATTAATTCATTTTCTGAACTGCTTTGTCCGATTTAGGGTCGCAGGGAAGCTGGAGCCTCTCCCAGCAATCATTGGTAAACAAGAAGCAGAGTAAACAGATTTCCAGTGCATCATCATAGGGCCAACACGGAGAGACAAACAGCCATTGACACTCACACCAAGGGAAAATTTAGATTAACCAGTTAACCTAATATGCATGTCTTTGGATGGTAGGAGTAAGCTGGAGTAGGCAGAGAGAACATTGAAACACAGAAAGGCCACAGTTTGATCTCACCTTTAAACTATTTAGCAGCTCCATGAATGCATCAGATTTATATAGTGCTCTTCAAGTCACCCAAAGCACTTTACACTGAACCCATTATTCATTCCTCATACTTGGTAATGTGCACCGACTTTTGTGACCGCCACTGAAACATTCATACACCAGCAATGCCAACAGTGGAGGCAAGAAGGATGAAGTGTCCTGCCCAGGGACACAATGAATGGGGGAGCAGGATTTAAACCATCAACCTTCCAGTCATTGGACAACCTGCTCCATCTCCTGAGCCACTGCCGCCCCAAAGTAGCTAACACTCAGGCATTTTCAGCGAATACTGATGATGACATGCACATATGCACTCCAAAATAAATCCAATAATTAACTGGTAAATGTAGACAACAGTCTTTGAAATATGCCATTTCTGAAAATTTGTCATGTCAGTTTATTCCAGTAATCCGATTACTCCCAGGTATCTCATTTTCATTGTTGTGTTAATGTGCTAAGTGCTAAGAAGGGTTTTCTGATAATGTCTTTCATATTCAAGAACAATTGGCGCTGTTACATAAAAATCTCTTCATAGATCTAACCAGATCAGTCCATTGTGAATTTAATCATTTCATGACATTTGTGGTGTTACCCAGGCCTTATACTGAAGGGAGAAGTGAAGCTGGATTAAAACTTTACATAAACAAGGTTATTTTGGTATTCTCTTTATGTCTTAAAGACATGGTTCTCAAAACTCAATGGGCTCATTTGTCTTTGAGGGCTGCATTTAAAAAAATTGTTTTTTAAAAAATATATTTTTTAATATTTACTTCATTTATGTATTTATTGATAATAACAATAAACAGTAAATAGTTCTTTGTCTGTGGCACTTTAAAAATATATTTTCTCACTAGATTAACATAAAGGTAAACCTTGTGGTTACAATCTCAGCAGACAGTCACTGCCAACAGACAAGAGCCATAACAGCACAGCATTTCCTAAATGGGGCCAGGGTGAATTGCATATTGATCTATAATGCATGTTGCTGGCAGGACCAGCGCTGAACTGGATTCTGCAGAAAGGGGAATGACAGAATTGGAAAGTCTTTCCAGAATTGGAAAGTCTGCACTTCTTAATCTTTCTGTTTTGCATACAGACTACAAAGCCAGTCACTCATTAAGAACATACCTGCACATGCTGGAGAAAAATAAATGGGAACACTTAAATTGTGCTGCATAATGGAACAGATCTTGCTTGAACTGATTCTTTGATATATAAAAAGATTGTAAAAGCCAAACTACTTTGGTGGGATTGGAAAAAAAAATTAAAAAAAAGAGGAGCTGCAGATGTAGTTTTACTGGCACAGGCATTGCACATGCGCAGACATGATATCCAGTAAGTATTGTGCAAAAAGAACCACGTACTCTCCTCTCTTTGCTGAACTTTTCATTACATAATGCTTGTATTTTTCACTCATGTTTGCTTTTAAATATGTAAGTTAGTTATTAGAATGTTCAGGTCAGTACAATATCAGTGCATTTGAGCCAAAGCTAATTTCCTGCTCAGCATTGTAAAGAAACCTCCTCTGACCTCTGGAGTAGTTACAAATAAAATCAAAGAAATGTAGAAAAAGAAAAAAGTACTATAATTTTTTATTAATATGTTGTACTAATTTTTATGTTTGTGATTTGTATCAAAAAATAAAAACAGCTCATAGTTATCTGTCCCATGGTTATTTGTGATTTAAAGACAAAAAAAGAAAGAATTAATAATCACTGATGACACGCTGGAAGGCTGTGGTTTTGCAAGGAGACTTTTTTTTAAAGTGTCATGGAAATTGCCCTCTGGTAGCATTTAGGAAACTGCACAAATAGTAATACACAGTTCATCATTTCTTTTTATCTAAGGTTGACTGCTGAATGCAGTGGCATTTACTATTGCTGTCTTACTTTAAGTAGACACATTTTCTCTTGTCTGATAGACAAGAGTGATGGTGGCAACGTCCTTGTTTTATTACATATAAATGTGATTACTATTCTAGTTTTACAAGAATTAAACAAAAGCTAAGCTAAAAAATGTTTTCAAACACATTTTTCTTTTACATAAACAAACCTGGCCTTGTTGGTGTTTTTTTTTTTTTTTTTTTTTAACTCTTAACATGAAGTCACATTTGACCGCACCAAGTTTTGGTTGTTATTGACTGTTTATGGCCATATGCATGTTTGGCCAAAACACTAAAAGGGTAATCTAAGTCAGAGTCATTGTTTGAACCTTTTACTGCAATCCTGATGCAATGTATCTGGTAGCACAAAAACTAACTCACTTGTGATGTTATACTCTTGAACTCATCTGTGCCTCAAACAACAGAAAAAAGTGTCGTCTGATGTCTTCTGCAAAGATTCAACACACCCAGAGTGTAACTCATTTTACCAGACTTAAGCCCAAATCTTTTGGAATTTGCTACACTGAACATTAATAGATGAAGAGCACAGTTCTTCAGAGAAATTCTTGAATGTGTAGCATGTGTGTGTATGTGTGTGTGTCTTTTTTGTCAAAGTTACAATAGTGAAAGTAGTTGTTATTTTATAAGACCTTTCTTATTCAAATCATAAATGTAAAAGCAGGAGTTGTGGGATAAAACAGAAGATTCTGATTTAAAAATCTGCCCCATCTGTGGCATTTGTGATTACATTCTTTAATATTTGGGGCTCACAGAATCACATAGCTGAGCACAGGCATTATGATGCTTTAGTCAGTTTATCAAATGCAAGAACAGTGGAGCAAGCAAGTTTTGAAGGGAATGAAGCAGAGACAAGTGGGGCTGGGAGAGATGAGAAAAAAGGAACGGATCAGGAAAAAGTGCTTTCGACCAAGCACTAGCAGTAGGGGCTATTCTGGGAGAAATGTATTTTTAAGGCAGGAAAAAGATAGGCATTTCGGTCAAATCTAAGTGGTCGATTTTGCAGTGCTGCAAAGGCATAAAACTGATGCAAGGCCTTGTAATGCTATGATTCTCCTTCTGTACTTATGCATGCATACACAAAAAGCACACAGATTTGTAAATTATTTACTTATGTCCATGTCTTTAGCAAAACATCAAACTCAAAGATCACAGGAAGAAATGTTAACACAATGCAGCAGCTTTACTGGGGCCAGTGACATGTGTCGATATCAGTTGTATCTGGACTTACAACACATTATACTGCCACCACCTCAGCAGTTAAACAATCAGTCCTTTCCCCAATCCTACACAGATGCCGATAATAACTGAAGACAAACTATCCATGACAAACAGGTGTTTAGACCTCTGTCAGCATACCTATACTCAGGCACTGTCTGTCATTTTGTGGGTAAATCAGATTAAGCCACTGGTTTTCACAGTGTGGCTTAGAATGCAACACTAGTCAATGCATCTGCTTCTGCCACAAAAAAAAAAAAAACCCAAAAAAACAAAAAAACAAACAAACAAGAAAAACTACTGACCAAGAGAGAGAAATATATATATATATATATATATATATATATATATATATATATATATATATATATATATATATATATATATATATATATATATATATAGGCTTTTTAAACTGTTTTTTTTTTTTGGAAGTTAATGATCATACAATTAAGACTGTATTGTGACTGAGCCTGTCCCACAGAGGTATCTATTTTTAAATGACAGAGAAACAGATCAGATCAGTGTAATTACAGTTCTAAAACACGGTATGTTTTTTTTTGTTTTGTTTTGTTTTTTTAAATATATTTTTGTTGACAGATGTGTTAAAGGTAGAGTATGTAAGATTTTCAATATTTTCAAAATAAATTAACTAAAAAAATGACTACAATCATAATTAGATAGTTTTTTTTAAACATGTAGGTTCCAGTCTTACCATATTTGATGCATTATTAAATTACAAGTTTAATTAATGACAAACTCTTCTTGAATGTTGTCTGACCAGTAAAAAAAAAAGTACTTTTTTCCACCAGTAGGGTGAGTATAAGCCCATTTATTGCAGAGCGGCTCTGAGCTACAGCTCACAAGCGATTCCTGCCCTCCTTGGCGCTGGCATTGAGGAGGAGTGAGGGTGGAGTTTTGCCCATTACTGCCAACCTGTGGTGGTTTGTGGAGGTTGCAGTTTTGTGGTTTTGCTCACGACCTTGTGTTTGCCACCTGGTGGTGGAAAGAATCGCCTTGAAATCTTACATACTCTGCCTTTCAAGGTTCTTGACATTCCAAATTTCTGGAAGAATTCCAGCTTTGTAAAACCACTCACATCCAGATCCCATCTCTCCTTGGCTCCAACACCGCATCCACATCACAGCCTTTTTTCCAGAAACCGTTGCTATAACTGTTATATCAACAACAGGCAAGTAACATCAACATGACTCTATAACAGGAGCACCTTGGAGAGGCAGAGTTTCTCATGCGTAAAGATGAAGTTTATTTGTAAAAACAGTTTTCATAATGATTTTGACTAGAAATTTTCAATACATGCTTATTTCCTTATGTTTTTTTTCTATTCTTTAAATATCACCAACAGAGGAGGTCAATATAGAATGTTTATACCATGGTCTGGGTGAATACTCGATTCTGATTGGCTGCAGGTTGTCGTTTAAAAAGTAATATTGGACACCAGTTAAAAAAAGTTCCGTCAAATAGCCCAATAGTTCTAAATCAGTGCGCTGGCACAAACAGCAGTTGGTAACCGTGGCAACAGAAATGTTTGCGACAAATGGGCAGAAAGAATATCTGGACTGACTACGTCAGACATCACGAAAATCATGATAAACAGTCTCCCCGATTTCCTTCATATTGTGAAGAAATATGCATTTCAGGCAGAAAATAATAATGATATTTTCACAGTAATGCATTAAAAGTAGGGGGACGGCACTTCCGTTCAACACTCTTATCTTTCAGTATCTTTCAGACTCGATCACCTGATGGTGCTCCGTGTGCACACACACTCACACTCAGGTTTATATGCACTGAGCTCCCCACAATTACCCCTGGCTACAGTGTGCAGACTGAGGTGCATCATCAGCACCCACGTTGAGGCGCATCATCGGGTATTTGTTGCAATAGCATCTGCTGCTAAATGTGCTGCAGGTACTCTGAAAGCCGGTTACCTTGGAAACGCCACAACAAAAGACATTAAATAGTCCGCCCTGCCCTTTCTTGTGAAAAACATTTATTTGACGGCAAAAACAACATTAGTAATTGATCTTATATTATTTCCTTTGTGAGTGACCATGGTATAAGCGGGATAATGCCCGACAAAGTTTCCATTATCAGAAATTAATGGACTTCATGGAGGCTTTGCGTCGGACGGTTCACGCCCCCGCGTCGTCCATTAATTTCTGATAATGGACACCTCGTCAGGCATTATCCCTTACTTATACAATCTATTTAGCTTTACTTCTAATCAAGACAATACTTCATGAAGTGAAAAGAATAAAACAGAAGAAAAGGAATAATGAAGGGAAATGCCTCATCAAGTGAAAGCAAATGTAATGGAATGTTGTGTAGTAAACTCCAAAAAATGTTTTAAATACCATAAATAGAGTGAACTTTTTGTTAAAAAAATAATCACAACCCTTGTGTTTATTTTATTCAAGGTTGATCTTATCAAACATTTTCCATGAAGACACTGGTCCTCCTGTAAAAGTTGAGGATATTCTGGAAACTTACGAACATCTGTGTTGTTGCTCAATTTGCACATAAAACAAATCTAAAAGCATTGCATGGAGTTAACTGCATTCAGCATGCCTCTCAATGCCCAATTTGCAAGGGCAAACTACAGTAGCTAAAAAAATATTTCCTGCCACTATAAAATCTCTTTCCTTTTACAGTTTAGCACTTTCACCTGGATGACAAGCGAAAAAATTAATATAAACATTTTTCAGTTTTAAATCTGTAGACACTGGACTAGCTTTTCCACCTTAGCATTTCATGCAGTTAACATCTCTTTGTCTTAACCAAAATTTGACAGTTCCAGCTGACTTTAACTTAATGTGAACTGCATCATTAACAACATTACCATTGCAGCCACTTCTATTTGTGAATCTTTAAAAAGGCTCCTATCCTGTCAGAAATTTGATCGGGGGCAGTTCAAGCCAAGAATAATTCCCTAAAACTAATTCATTTCAATACAATTTAAAGGCTCAAACAGACAAATTACCCCTTAAAGCCATGAAATTAACATAATATTGAAATTAACATATGAACATGAAATTAACATGAAATTAACATAATACCCAGATCCTCAGTTTTACAGAATTGAAACAATGTGCCAAATACTGACGGATCTTTATATATATATATATATATATATATATATACACACACGTATATATATATATATATATATATATATATATATAACATATAGATATAACATATAGTTAGATGTCTGTGGAAAAATTACTGTTAGATTTCGTCCAGAACATTTATTGATCCTCAATAAAACCAAAAAACCTCTAAGACAATCATGAATTACCTTCTGTACAAGGTTAGGTCTTTGATTTATTATGCATCTGCTTTACCTATATCATCAAATGAGGAGACATATTGTTTGTGTGATTTGTTTATTAATGAGTTGTGTTTGCAGCATGTGCAAGTGGGAGTGTCACTGTTTGATGCAGGAAGCTGTAAGACAGTGAGGGGTTTCCTGTCACAGAAACTGTGTCAAGGACTGAGTGACATGTCTTGTGGCATTCAGCTGTATCTATGTGTCCTGTAGAGGGCCCTGTTGAACTACGACAATATTTACATGTAAGAAGCTCTGTATGTTGAATAATATTCAAGCTGCTTTTATAATCTGCTTGAGGCCAGCTTCTGGTGTCTCTGGCTAAAAATGAAATGACACAAACAATCTGCATGAAGTAAAAAAAAAAAACATAAATGTTTGCAAGATGCTAATTCAGGTACTGATTTCTGTCCTACCATGACTAATGTCTTAAATTAATGTTAAAAAAAAGAAATAGAATATTACAGTATCAGTGAATTTCATGATTAAAGTAGAATAAACTGCCAACATGGTAAAACATAGAAAACTACACAATTATAAGTAACTTAATAAAGTATATAAACATACACCTAAATGCTCCAGACCAACAAGCTGTCAAGAGGGCTCTTCCTATCTAGGTGATTGGTCGATTATAAATGACTCCCAACCTTGTTATTGGCGACACCTAACTGCTGCTTACACCAAAGTTTTAACCTAAAGAAGCATTGTGTAACTTTCCAACCTTAAAACTCTGCTTTCCAAACTCCCTTGATGACACAGAGTTATCTGTTTGGTGCATTTCTGGAGCCGTTGCTCACAGCGTCCTAAGACCATTTTAGTGTAGAAAGGAAAGATAGAAAAAGACAGAACAAGAGATAAGAGAAGAGTAGAGATAAGACTGCCTTTTACTGGCTGGAGAAAGCTCACTGCAAGCAGGATGTAAGGTCGATGCTGGATTAGACATGGATAGGGGGTGTGTTATTGGGGGAGTTGCAAAAGTGCGTCTTTAAATAACAGAAACACAGAGGTTATGATGAGGAGTTATGATGCAGATTCAGGTGCTTCAGCCTATAGTCCATATTCAGAATATCTCATTACTAAAACCAAGCATTATCAAAGATGTTTTCCTGTCTGTTCACTTAACCTGATAGAAACATTTCCGTGCAGACTCACTGTTTGGGTTGCAGTCTCATACTGAACATCCTATATCTTTCCTTTGTTTCAGCAATGGTGGACCTAGCCTTGAAAGGTGCTAACTTTATTAGAAGGACTTTTAACAAGTTTCAACATACAGTAAAAATAAAGTTATGGGTTGACTTTATTGGGGAAAAGATACTCAAGAACATGTTAAGGAGTACATACTAGACTTAAAATCAAAACATGAAAAAACAAAGGACTTAAGAGGAACCCATGCTGGGAAAACTGCCCCCTCCAGCCAAAGCTCAAACCAGCAACGTTCTTGGCTATGCTAACCACCACACAACATATCATTTTTTAAAATATTTAATAATGATTAATCTCACAAATGTCCTGAGTTAAATTGCGATTAAATGCATCCATCCATTTCTGCTTATCTGGGGTGTGGGGGGTGTTAGTGTACCTAAACAGGGCAAACAAGACTTCCCCATCCTTGCCAGCTTATTCTGGGGGATCCTGAAGTGTTCTCAGGCAAGCAAAGAAATGTAATCCCTCCAGTATGTCCTGGGTCTTCCTCGGGATCTCCTCCCAGAGGGATGCACCCAAATCACATCCATTCATTCATTCTCCTAACCGCTTAGTCTGATTAAGGTTCACAGGGAAGCTGGAGCCTATCTCAGCAGTCTTTGGGCGACAGGTCCCCCAAATTACATATTGAGCATATATTTGTTTTGTCTGTTTTTTTATGTACCAAACAGGACATTTAGCTATTTTTAATACTCTGCTTAACACTTATGTACTTTCAGTTATATTAGGCATTTTATTTTCTTGTTAAATTTACATGTCTGATTTTAAATGACTTCACACATACACATGCATGCATGCACACATAATCCCTTTAAAACACCATATTTCATCCTACTCCTGACAGAGACAAAAAATATAAACAAGAGTAAACTGCTTGCAGTGCTCTTGGAACATTTCCACCTCCTCGGTTTATGCTGCTTGTAGAATTATCAAGAAGTTTCTTCTGGAAGCTCCATCACTGACTGACTTTGAAGGAGGAGAGGGGCTCTCTGTATCAGCTGTGCTGCACAGCATCTTTTATTTGAGATGTGACACTACAATGGTCGCTTGGTTAACATTAATAGTAGTTAAAAAAAATGAGCTTAGTTTTGTCCAGAAAAACTTCTTGCAGAGCTGAAGTCTGCTATGTCAGAAGAGATTTGCTAGTGAGCAGAAGCAGAGTCCAAAAAATATCTCAGGTCTTGTGATTTGGGTGAAAAAACTTCATAATCCCAATTTAAACACTACTGAGAACTTTTTAAAAGCTCAAAAGAACGATTTGAGTCGGTTTTTAAAGCTAAACAGTATATGTAAAATACCCATTCTGTCGATTTCTGCTCTAAAAACCACAATGGCATTTTGCATCACTTACTGACACTATGCAGATGGTTTGTCCTTTAACCCCTTCATGCAAGGTGGCCCTGTAGTGGACACCTCTTTAAAAGCTTTTTTCTTGCATAGTCATGATGACGATGGTATTTTTGTAAATAAACCACTTCAGTAAATCTTTGTGAGTTAACCAACACGTTCCCACTCTCTGTAAAATAAATAAATATATGATATACACAATATAATTATGCAAGTTTGCCTTGGTGATAAATAGGGAAAGAAAATGATGCAGCCATGTTTTATAAAATATTTACATACTATAATTATGATTTTATATTATTTCTTAAATATTCTAGAATATATTAAAATAAATCATGAAAAATTCTAAATATCACTAATAAACAAAAAAGTATCATTGCATATGTCTGTAGAGGTAAAATACTGTATTTAAAAAATGTTACAATGTTTTTTATTAATTCATACATGAAAGGGTTAATTAAAAAACCGTTGCTGTTCCAATGAAGCTTGGTTAAGTTGTATATGTTGAATGCACATATGCACAATACTTTACAGCTTTGTGTGATATACCAGTGTATAAATATTGATATGCACTTACATACAATAATGTGATGTGTTATGTGTATATGTAAATATATTTGTTTGTTCATAAAAATACATATAGAAGTTTGGCTCCAACTAAGAAATTGCTCCTCAATAGGGGCGATTCTAGGAGATATATATATATATATATATATATATATATATATATATATATATATATATATATATATATATATATATATATATATATATCAATGTGTTTTAGATTTATTAAGTGATGTCAACATTGATATAGCTACTCTTACCTGATACATGATGAGGCTGTACACACATGAATACAGGGCAGTAGGATTTATAATGGTAATGGGCATTCGGTTAGCTTGCCATTATAAGCACATTGTCTTTTATAAATACATGCAAATGACACAGCAACTAGCTTCTCTCATTCGTTCAAACAGGACAGTGGTACTTAACACCTGAAATGTTAGTTAGAAAAATGTCGGCTAATTCCTACCTCTACACACATAAAGAGTAACCTAAGTTTAACCGCAGGAGCCATCAGGAGGACTGGTGATCATATATAAAATGTGTTGGTATGAAGTAGAAGTTAATTCAATTCAACTCAATTCAACTTTATTTATATAGCGTCAAATCACGGCAATGCCATCTCAAGACGCTTTACAGACAGAGGGGAAAACATAATGAAGGCCAATTCATAACAGCCTATATAAGGAAACCAACAGATTGAGTTGAGTCCAACTCAATCTCCCATCCTGAGCAAGCACACTGGCAACAGTGGGAAGGAAAAAACTCCCTTTTAACAGGAAGGAAACCTCCGGCAGAACCCAGCTCAGGACAGGCAGCCATCTGCCTCTGCTGTGTGGGGGGAAGAGGACAGAAAGACAACAGACAACAGGAACTGCTACTCCCGGCCAGGGAGACCTGCTGAGACAGGATACATACATGTTAATGATGCAACACTGTTATGGGGGGGGGTTAAGAGAGAGAGAAATGGAAAAAGAAAGAAGCTCAGTGTATCAGGAAATGTCCCTCAGCAATCTAAACCTATAACAGCATAACTAAGGGATGCTAACTATCCCTAGCTATAGGACTTATCAAAAAGATAAGTCTTCAGCCTAGTCTTAAAGGTGGGGAGGGTGTCTGCTTCCCTAACACTAACTGGGAGCTTATTCCATAAGAGAGGGGCCTGATAACCAAAGGCTCTGCCTCCTGCTCGGCTCTTTGAGACTCTAGGAACCACAAGTAAGCCTGCAGTCTGCGAACAAAGTACTCTACTTGGTATTTAAGGAACAATGAGGTCTTTGATATATAGTGGTGCCTGGTTGTGGAGGGCTTTATATGTAAGGAGAAGGATTTTAAATTCTATTCTAGATTCAACAGGCAGCCAATGAAGAGAGGCTAAAACTGGAGAAATGTGATCCCTCATGCTGGTTCTGGTCAGGACTCTGGCTGCAGAATTCTGGATCAGCTGAAGGCTTTTCAGGGCATATTTAGGACAGCCCAGTAATAGAGAGTTATCTAGTCATCAGTAATCTAGTCTCGAAGTAACAAAAGCGTGAACCAGTTTTTCTGCATCACTCCGAGACAGAATGTCCCTAATTTTGGCTATATTACGTAAATGAAAGAAGGCTGTTTTAGTAACCTGCTTAATATGTGGGCCAAAGGACAGGTCAGGGTCAAATATTACTCCAAGGTTTCTCACTGTAGCACTGGAAGCTAAAGTAATGCCATCCAGGTTCATTACAAAACCGGAAAATTTAGCTCTGAGTTTTTCAGATCCAACGAGAATTACTTCAGTCTTATCTGAGTTTAAGAGGAGAAAATTTCTAGACATCCAAGTCTTTATGTCTATGAGACAATTTTGTAGCCTATTGGGCTGATTTGTTTCATCTGGTTTAAAGGATAAGTATAGTTGAGTATCATCTGCATAACAATGAAAGTTTATTCCATGCTGTCTAATAATTTTGCCTAAAGGGAGCATATATAGCGTGAAGAGTATTGGTCCAAGTACAGAACCTTGAGGAACTCCATGACTTACTGTAGTTTGGGAGGAGGACTTGTCATTTACATGAACAAACTGAAGTCTATCAGATAAATATGATTTAAACCAACTTAACGCTGTACCTGTAATTCCAATCACCTGTTCTAGTCTTTGTAACAGAATGTTATGATCGACTGTATCAAATGCAGCACTAAGATCAAGCAAGATAAGTACGGACACAAGTCCTTTGTCTGAGGCCATAAGAAGGTCATTAGTAACTTTCACCAATGCTGTCTCAGTACTATGATGAGCTCTAAATCCTGACTGAAACTCCTCGCATAAATTATTTCTGCTCAGGTGGGCATGTAGCTGAGCTGAAACTATTTTCTCCAGAATTTTGGACATAAACGGGAGGTTAGATATAGGTCTATAATTTGCTATCACCTCTGGATCCAGAGATTGCTTTTTAAGTAAAGGCTTGATTACAGCAGTTTTAAATGATTGTGGTACATATCCTGTCACTAAAGACATATTGATAAGATTTAGTAGTGATGTATTAATTAAAGGGAAAATGTCCTTAAAGAGGCTCGTTGGGAGAGAATCTAAGATACAGGTGGATGGTTTAGATGAAGCTATTATTTTAGTTAATTCAGAGGGTTGGACAGGACAGAAACTATTTAGACACAAGTCAGATCCTGGTTCTAAGGATGCTTCGGAGACCACAACAGGCTCAACATTATAGGTAGAAGGAAGAGTATTGTGAATTTGATCTCTAATAGTGTCAGTGTAGAGTTTATTCCTGAAAAAATACATGAAATCATTACAGCTAAGTGAGAAAGGAATACATGGCTCCACAGCGCTCCGGCTCCTAGTAAGCCTAGCTACAGTGCTGAAAAGAAACCGAGGGTTGTTTTTGTTTTCCTCTATCAATGATGAATAATAAGCTGTTCTTGCCGTATGTAAGGCTTTTTTGTATACGATTAAACTTTCTTTCCAGGTTAAGTGAGACTCCTCTAGTCCTGATGAACGCCATCTGTTTTCCAAACGCCTTGATGCCTGTTTTAGAGCTCGAAGCTGGGAATTAAACCAGGGAGCCTTCATAATCTTACCTAATTTCTTCTTCTTTAGGGGAGCAACATTATCCAAGGTTGTACGCATTGAAGCTATTATAGTATCAGCATGTTGATCAATCTGAGCAGGAGTAAGGCTTAAAGGGGGACTCTCAGTCATGCTAACACATGGTAGATGTGAAAAAATTGATTCAATTGATTGTTTAAATTTTGTAATATTATTGTCTGATAAACATCTACTATAGTAGAATTTATTTTTGGTCAGTGAGTAATCAAATAAAGTGAATTCAAAGGTTAACAAGAAGTGATCGGACAAGACAGGGTTTTGAAGAAATACTTTGAGCTTATCAGTCTCAATACCATATGTTAGAACAAGATCAAGAGTGTGACCATGAGAGTGAGTGGCTCCATTGACATTTTGTGAAAACCCAATTGAGTTTAGAATAGAGCTAAAGGAAATGTTTAAACTATCATTTTCAACGTCAACATGAATATTAAAATCACCTAGTACAATGACCTTATCAGTAGTCAGCACTAACTCAGACAAGAGATCAGAGAATTCGGTCAGAAACTCGGAGTAAGGTCCAGGTGGGCGATACACTAATGCTAAAAGGAGCGGTTTCTCTGAATTCCATTTTGGATGAGATAAATTTAATGTCAGGAATTCAAAGGATTTATAGTTAGTTTTGTGCTTAGGATTAATTAAAAATTCTGACTTAAAAATAGCTGCAACACCTCCTCCTCTGCCTGTAGTTCTAGGAATGTGAAAGTTTAAATAGTTAGCTGGCGTAGCTTCATTAATACTAACATAATCCTCTTGCTGTAACCAGGTTTCCGTAAGACAGAATAAATCAATGTGGTGATCACCTATCAAGTCATTGACTAATAAAGACTTATTTGGGAGGGATCTAATATTCAGTAGGCCACACTTTATTGTCTTATTTTCAGATTTTATTAGATCCATTGTTTTTATTTTTATGAGGTTTTCACGATTAACCCCAGAAGTGTTTTTGTGTTGTTTAATTCTTACTGCTGGGAAGTTGTATAAGGTCGGAATGGGGTTTTGGGTGGGCGGCGGCAGGTGGGAAGCTGCAGAAAAGTGTGTAGGACTACAATTCTGCCTCCTGGTCCCAACCCTGAGTTGTCAATTTAGCTGACTAAATTAAGCATTAAGCATTGTGCAACAAATCCTGGCTGAAGCTAGACACTTACACTACTGTCGCGGTTTAACAACTCATGCAGCAAGAAGAAAGGGAGCAATTGTTGGCTGTTGGGCATACAAATAATAATTATAAACAGAGAAGCACCACATTTGTCAGTGAAAAAAAACACTGATCCCTGATTTCTCTGAAATATATGCAGGCAATTCTTTGGGGGACTGAAATGAGCCCTGAAGCAATGAAAAGTACCATGCATGTGAGTTCATCGTCTTAAAAGTTAGAAGACATTAAAGGACAACACATTCTTTGCTCTAGAGTTTGAGGCTTATCAGACTCTCCTACACCTGAGGAAGCATTAGGGGTTCACTGTGTGCTAAAAAGTCCACGCAAAGAGATCCTATCCAATCTTAATGTTAAGAGGAGTTTTAGGGGACTACTTGCCAACATATCTGACTAAAAGTGCTGAAGGAGTCAATCCACTTCAGAATAGTTTATATGTCTGTGTGTATAAGCACGCACAATTTCCACTGACAGTCTACGACCCTGTGCGTAGACCCAAGTACACAGAGTACATAAGGTTTTCAAGGATAAATAAATTACAGACTAATAGTTCTCCTGCTCTAGGATGACAACTGTTTCAGTCTGCAAACTTAATGTGTTTGTATGTGTGTGTAAGTGTTAGGCCTGATTAAGCTTGACATGTGCTGACCCAAGTCGCAGTTCAGCTTAACTAACTGAAAATACAGACAGGAGAGAAGGGAGAGGGACTTTCAGAGGACAGTGAGTGACAGGAAGATGGAGTCAGATTAGAGTGAGGTCAAGGGAAGTGCAATGGAAGCAGCTAAAGAAGAGAAGAGAGAGATTGAGGCCATAATGACAGAGATATGTAAATGACAGAGTGACGAGCAGTGAGAGTGGATGCCAAGGATGGTAGAAGTGAAAATATCTATCCAGTGACATGTGCATTAGCAGGTCGTCAGAGGGAGAAGGCCATGACTTGGAAAGAAGGAGACATAGTAACTCATTTCTCATTTCTCCCCCTGTTTCCTTCATGTAGTCTGTCAGTCTTCCACTTTGTATGAAATATAACTTTTTCCTCTTTGAGTTTTCTCCTTCTTTTGCTTCTTAAAGTCTTTTTGATGTTTGTTATGTGTACATATTTTTATGGCAATATTAGCCATTTGAATAAACTGGTTGTATCTTATTGGTGAATCTGACCTCTCCTTTGCTTTGAATGGAACAATTTCAGAATTATATCCTGGTGTAGTTACTTTGCTTTACTGGTGTAGTTTTTTTTTTTTCTTTGTAATGCTGTAAAAAGAAAAGTTCTGTTAAGAGACAATACAGGCTCCAATAAATCAAACTGCTGAGCAGTTATATGTGATATGATGAATAATTGTGGGCTGTGCGGTGGCGTAGTGGTTACCACTGTCCAAAGACATGCATATCAGGTTGATTGGTTACTCTATACTGTCCCTAGGAGTGAGAATGGGTCTGAATGGTTGTCTCTCTGTGTAGCCCTGTGATGGACTGGCGACCTGTGTACCCTGCCTCTCGCCCAATGATTTCTGGGATAGGCTCCAGTTTCCCCACAACCCTTAAGCTGTTAAGAAAATCAAAAATAATGAATAACTGTAATTATCATAAACACTGCAACATAATAAATGTAAAAGAATGTGAAAAACATAAAAAAGAAGGTAATTAAAAAATTATGTAAATTAAACCATGTGAAAAGTTAAGAAGGAAAATTACCATTTGCTGCTGCCATTAGGTAATAAATATAAGATCCTGGCTAGATACTGATTTTTGCAGGATTTCACATATAAAAACAAGTTAGAAATCACTGTTATAACCTTTTAAAGACCTGTACCTACTTTATTAACTCCTCATCCTAAAGCTAAAGAGAAGGTCAAAGTGAGCACACTATACCATTTTCTCTAAAATATGTATAGAGGACACATAAACGCACATATATCAGTAGTCAGATATGTTTTTAGTTAGTTTTTGTCATTGTATAACAATCACTAAGCTTATCTTAACCAATGTGTCTGATATAACAACATAGAATTACTTGATTTGTGAACACAACATAAGTGCAAAACTAGTCACACATCACGCTGAGTGAGTGCTCTCACATTCAGATGAAAGTCGCTTTGGAGTAAAGCATTTGCTAAATGACCAGAATAGAATAGAAAAGAATCAAATAGAATAGAGTACAATAGAATAGAAAAGACTTTAAAAAGATACAGTATACTGTAATGCCATCTTCTCCTTAAATGTGGTAATATGGAGTTTCCTGCTAAGAAGCTAGGGATTTTATTAGTAAATTACTGCAATATTGTACGTAATCATATTAAAACAGTACATATTGCTCTGATTATGTGCATGTGTGTGTGAGTATGCCTCTTGTTGTGCACAAGATGGAGGAGAAGCACAGACAGATGCCTGGGCAGCTTGGATGGCCTTTCCATGTACCCACAAACAGGCACCATATTGACAGTCTAATTAAGAACCACAGTAATTAAAATTATTTATAATGGAATTTGTAATTTATATTGAAACTGATTTATAATCTCACTTCAGAGAGTGATGAAAGTCTTTATTTGCACAGACTGCTGCATGTAAGTAATGGAGAGCGAGTGAGTTTTGAAACAGTGAACAGTGAAATCACTCCAGCTAAATGCAGTGCTTCTATTACACATAGAACACAAGAGGTCATTTAGAGCTCATAGGACATGTACATGCACACACACACACACACACACACACACACACACACACACACACACACACAAGTACAAATACATAAAGGGGTAAGTCTTGTGTGGGATCGTGAATGAACTGCATTCATGTTTTTTCCTTCATATCCCTTATTCCCTGCTTCACAGCTGGAGAAGCAAATGTCCATCAGGTGTTAATTGCTGTTGCTCCAGCTCTCAAACCCTAATGCTCTAAACATACACAAGAGCAATCCACTTTGGGGTATGTGTGTGTCTATTTGACTGGACATGTGAGGCTGATGAGTAAATACACCTTCTGTGATTAAAAGTTGTGCTGTTCAGTGAAATTCCACGTCATGAGAAGCAATGCACATGGTCAGCGGTAATAAAACAAAAATCATTGTATGTCATTGTACTGCCCTGTGTCCCCCCCCCCCCCCCCTGTCCTTTTCTGGAACAGTAAAAGGTACAAAATTATGATTGCTGAAAGCTCTGAATAAACAGCTGGATTGGCTGCTTATAACGTGAGCTATGTTTTGAATGCCACTTATTGTACTGTTGCAGCACATGGAACTACACTGTATGTCTTTAACTTGATACACTTATTGCTTTTCTCTTCTATGAAACCTATGCAGTCCAATACTTTTTTGGAATTGCTTCGGCCATATTTCCAATCATGCAGAGACAATATCATTTAGTGATACTGACACACTGCAAAGTGTTGATTGGTCAAGGATTGGTCAATGAACCATTACCAGAGGGCATGAAGAACTCTTTACAGCTGCACACACATATCAACACACTTCAGTGTTCTGTGAACTCATTTGAAAGTCTGGCAGAACATTCATAATCTAAATTATGGATGTCAATGCACATGGATCATGTACTGTGAGCATGACTAATGAAAACATAAGGGTGTTTATTCACCCAAAGTTTGGACTTATAAATCCAAACTTGATCCCAGTGTTCATGATCACAGAACATGACAGAAAAAATTCAGTTACAAGCTCAGTGCAATAATACATATTTTATTGTGCTGTGTCTCATCTGTATAACTGCTGTTTCCTCATGCTTAGAACCAACTGATCCCACCTATATTATGCAACATGCGGCATCATGGCCATATGGATAAATACAAATGTGCCTGCTTTCAAGGCTCCTACAGTTTGATCATTTTTAAAACACTTTTTATCCCCCCTTATTAAAGTTTAAGTCAAGGAGCGGTCAGACTTTCCCCCACCCCAATCACTCTTCCTTACAGCTTGTCTAGACACTGTTAGGACAGTTCATTCCAATAGCTGCCTATGCCAGCTGACAGAGTAGTCATTTTAGTTCATCCTGCATCTTTCCAGTACAACTTTCAGTGCTACAGCATCAACCTCTAGGAACCTACAATTAAAACAAGGACATAATGTCCCAAATTTTGCATTGTTTTTGAAAAACGTCAAAAATAAAAATACATGGCTCATGAGGCAGGCATAGCCAAGGTCCAAGATCAAAGTAAATCATATATTTAGTTTATTTAGACCTTAGAGAATGGGAATAATATCAGTTTGTATATGTTTGATGAAAAAGGTCAACTTTGAAGAGGTCTAATGTGTGTATTTCATAACCAAATCTCACAATAACTTATTGGATGTGTTATTTTCTATGTGCATCCCAAAAGTATTCTATATAGCTCTTTACGTGTCCTACATATCATGATATTTGCACGGAGTCATTAGCTAGCATTAATGAAGCTAGATTTCATGAAGTGGTTGTAGACTGATGGTTTTTGACTAGAAACATCAACAAACATGCAGCTGGATTTAATCTTGTCCATCCATATAAAGGCAGTAAATCACAATATTTTTACTGACAGTATTTTAGTATGCTAGGTTTGTGTTTGTTGCAGATGCTTCTGCTATTGAGATTTCACAAAGATAAAAGAAATTGCACAATATTAAACAGGATCAGTTTGGTTGAACTCCAGTAGCAATTTTCTAACATGGACTAATAGATGCATGTACTCACTGTACAGGTGAGTTACTGAGCATTCCTCCACAATTTCTCTGACTCACTGTAGAAGTTTGTTGGGTGGTAAGAACGTTGTTCTGCATAAAATAGATCCATGGTGCTGAACATATCTCTCATCATATAGGTTCTTAACTGATCTTAACTGTCATTTAATTATGAAGTGAGATCACTACACCAACTTTGATGAAATATTAAATTTTCTGTCAGTCACAGCTGACATCAGCTGGATCCAGTTTTAGGCAAAGTATTGAAAACATTTTAAATATATTTATTTATTTATTTTTAAATTATTTATTTATTTAACAAAAACACTTGACAGTATTCCACAGAGAATTACTTTGACATGGATCAAATATTTAATTGATAATCTAGAATTACTTTTTTGAATAAATTCAAACTTCCCCTGATCAATGGGGTTTACACATAGTAATCAATTGCACACTCTTTGTGTGTCCTGGTAACTAAGCCGATTCACACAGATTTTCAAACTTTCTTGCCAACTGAGTCCTTACAGTTTTTCTCTGTTCTACACATCGTTATCATCATCATGACACCAACAATTTCTTTCCCTTGTCTGTTTAGTACAATTTCATTCTCCGTCATGCGCAGATTTGAGTGATGGTGAATAGGGCCTAATACACCTTTTGTCTCTCTTATATTGAAAATCAAACCGAGACAAAACTCTTTACATCAGCTTCAAAACTAAGTCCAGATTCATACGGATACATTTCACACATGAACAGTCTCATTTCCCATTCACTTTTAATAGATTGAGGTCTTTTTTTGTCTAATTTAATTCACAATGCACTGCTTCAGCAACATAGCTTGCATTGAAAAGTTGAGAGCATTTAAAGTGTTTAACAGGCAGTGGAGTTGCCAGCTAATCAAATTTCCTAATTAATCAAGTGCCTAATCTTATGATTGTCAATACAATGCCAAATGCCAAGGACAACCACTGGCAAGCGTTAATACATAAAATCCATGTTAATCTTCCCTAAGAGATGAAAGCTTCTAACATAGAATGATATAGTTTGAGAAATATTAGATATGAAAGCATTACTTCTGCCTTACAATGCCTAATCTGGTGTAAAAAGAAAAGAAAAGAAAACATAACAGCAGACAAATGGAAAAAAAAAACAAAAAAACGATACAGAGCAAAAAGGTCGTTAGAGAAATTAGGCATGAAAGAGCACCTGCCTCTACATACTCCTGGAGCAAGTAAGCGTAATAAAGGCAGGAAGTGAGATAAAGAAAAAAATAACCCAAACGTAGATGCACACTGTAATTCCTCACAAGTAAGAAGCTCACTTATCTATGGTTGCTTTTCAGTGCATGGATCCTCAGACTGCTGGGGATGCTTTTTTTTTCTTCCAATTTCCTCATATACCATGTAAATCAGATGAAACTAATCCCATTAGTTGTTGGAATGTTATTCTCATGTCAGCGCTTCTTGTTATGTTTTTGAGGGGTTTGTGCTGTTTTTGTTTTGTCGACACTTGGAGATGGGGAACTTTGCCCCCTCTGGAACTGTTCCATTTCCATATTTCAACTTTGCTCATTGGTTTATGAGTATCTTTTTGCTGATGTCTGAGTCTGTGTGGTATATAGAATGTTTTTCTGAAATATACATTCCCAATTTTATTGATGTAAACAGGAAGACTGAAGTAAACAAGAAAACAATTGGCAAGACATTTTTCAAAGAAATTCAGATCAGCAGTATATTAAGGAAAGATCATCCATGTGTTTCAGCTATTTTTGTAACACTTTTATGATGCCGCACAATAAAGCTGCACATTATACATACTTAGACAAATAATTAATCAACTTGCATGAAAAATATAGTTGGCTTCCCAAAAGTAACTTGGCCAACCGATATCCTTTACAGTATAATGTTTCCAAGTAGTAATGTTGTCAATATGATTACACTGACAGTTGCCATTCGTACGAATATAACAACCTACCTGTTACGCTCCTGCTCTTGAAGACAGAAGTTATTTACTTGAGCCCTGTCCTTCACACCATTAGATTATTATTTCCTGTATATGGTTAATTTTAAATGCTTACACACATATATATTTATATATATATATGTATATATATGTATATATATATATGTGTGTGTGAAGAGGAAGTACTGTGGAAGATGACAGATTGTTCTTCTCTTGACACTCTGGGATGATCTCTGCTTTGTGTAAATGTCTATGAGTCTCCAGGGAGTTGATTGGCAAACCATATCAGTCATTTCTATCAGTTAACTGCAAAAATAATATTCTGAATCAATTCACACCCATTTGCATAATGAATGTAGTACAAACAGGAGCTTTTGGCATCTGTAGATGGCTTTTCAAAACTGTATTTAGAGATGCATTATTTTGAGCGTTATCGTAAAATTGTAAAACAGAATTGGAGTAATTTTCAGCACCTAGATAAAGTTCCTTGTTTGGGTACCAGAAGTGGGTTTGTGTACTGCAATTGCTAAGTGACTTTTGGAAACAAAACTACAGAAAACATAATTTGGTTTCAAAAGAATTTTTGCAGTATGTGTTCCAGAGAGTGTTTGTTCTGCGCTCATATGTTACTGTCAATTCTAAAAGTATGGCATTCGCCACAAGAAAAGATAAATTTGCCCTCTCTTTTTGGAGCTGCAATGAAAGGATGAAGGAATTTCCAAGCTCTTGTTTTGGACTTCTCTTGGTTTGTGTGCGTGTCATTTGGCGAGACATAATATGTCTCATTCACTACTTTGCAATAAGGGATCCGGACTTTTAAGTAACACTTTTTTTTAAGTTTTAAAATGGAAATTTGATTTGCTATTTAATGCACAATTAGGGGCTCATAACATTAGCCTCCAATAACCAACACCAAACAAAAATAAACTGATATCAAAGTAAAGAATTCATGGTGCTTTTGTAATATTTGTACGTATGTAATGTATGATGAGTGTTTGTAATATATGATTTGCAAACTATGTAAACTAAGTTTTCTGTAATTTAGGGTCGCTGTATGTGTATTATATGGTTTGTAAACAACGTAAACTTTTTCATTTATAACTTTAAATTCTTGAAAATGTATTTTCATATGCATACACAATATAAAAAAAATACACATGCACCGATTACAAAAAAAAAAAATGCTGAAAAAGCAATATTTTACACAGAATTTACACAGAATGGAAAGCTGGGTCATCTGGGTTTCCATCAGATTGTCTTCTCCAGTTGTTTCAAAGTGTGAAAGACACTGTCCATGACGGTATAGTTGGTCATTCATGATGGATGGATGGATAGATGGATACACCACAGAGATCCAAGTCACTGATTTTCCCATTAAAACTTCACATACTACTGGAACTGACACCCACTGAGCATGAACCCTCATCCATTGTTCTCACCACCTAATACATCGACAGACAGACAGACATGCAGATAAAAAGTGTCTATCCAAAGTTATATACAAATCACTTTACATAGTTTGCAAATCATGTATTGCACACCTAAAAATGTACTGAGTTGATTTTCTCTCCATAGATCTGAGGATCTTAACTATGTGCTATCTTGTTGTAGCCTTGTAGTGACGCTTAAAGCAAATCATGCACTGCACATCTCAAATGTAGCAGACACTGTGGAAGGAACTGGTCAAGTGGAGCAAGTGGATCAATTCATGCAATAAAACAGTTTAAAGTGAATACAGAAGCAAATTCATTATCAAAACGAAGTTTCATGATAGTGAAATGGCATTTAATAGTTAGTTTATGAAGTTTATAAAAGACCTTGGGAACTTGTGAAGAAAGGGGCATAATGTGACCTTTATATAATAGTACACTTAGGTATTTAATAGCTTATAGCAGAGACAAGGATCTTTTTATCAGAAGTGGTGATATGTGTCTCTGTGCTTTGCTGATGGACCATATAATATTCATTTTATGCTTTTAGTTACCCCCTGTTTTGACTTGTGTTTTCAACAGTTTGACAACTCAAAAACCACCAATACCAGTTATGCAAGAAATATGGTAGCTTGAGATCAATGGTGTTTTTTTCCACATTCATGCAAATATGAAAAGTGAGCAGGATGCCACTGTTTATTTACTACATTTTTGTGTATTTAGAGGCTATTCAAATTCAATTTGGTGTTTACTTAAAGCTGGAGTAGGTAATCTTGCTCAGAGACATTTTTTTTTTTTTTTTACTTTGGGTGAAGTGGTTCCTCATCCTGATAGTAGTCTACACATTTTGTAAAAATAGACAATAAGAAATGTGATTAGACAACTCAGTTTACTTTAAATCTGTAAAAATTGACCAATCAAAACTTTCGGACCAAATTGAAGTTGTTCATTTCTTATATTTTGTAAGCTTCTTCATGGCTGGGAAAATGCAGGATTTCTCAGACCCGGCTCGGTTTATTTGCCTCCTCTCACTAAACACCCAAGAAAAAGAAAATTGTTGGTGGAAAGAGCTGCAAACCAGAAAAGCACTTGGAGAGCGCAAACCTCCACAATGACCTTTAAAAAATTCCTGAATCCAAACAGTGATCCGGTCTGTATTGATTCCTTTTTTTTTTTCTGTGGGACAATAAAGTTTCCCAATACACTTTTTCAGTCTGGCACAGTTGTTTTATGTTGTGGCTCTTACCCCTAGACCGCTGGGTCGTAACATAAGTGGGGGTTCGTCCGGGATCTTTCCCGATTTTTTTTTTTTTTTTTCCCCGTGATGCCAGACTTCCTGTGTGTGGAAATCTGAATACTCCTTTTGTTCTTTGGTGTTACCACTCTCTATGGCAACATCCTTCATCTGGAGAGCTTTTTAGCTTCTCCATCTTGTGGCCCTGGACAGATGCCGTAAATCTGATTTACTGCAGATTGCAGACCACTATCAGCTTCATATCCCAAAGCAGGCTACTAAGAGTGACATCAAGGCTTGTCTGGTGGAGCAGTTGATCGCGATGGAGGTGTTTGTGCCTGTTGCTGTAACTGCAGTACCTCGTGAGGGCACCCCTGTGTAGGGTGACCCCAAGGAGGAAGTAATGCCTCCTATTGGTGATGCTGTGTAGGATAATGTGCATAGTGGAGACCGCTTGGGTAGAACACTGGTTATCCTCCCTCGGTTTGATCCACTCTCTCCAGGCAGTTCGGATGCCCGAGGTGGGGCTCGACTCAAAGTGCGCCTGGCACGACTTCAAATAGAGGCACGAGAAAAACAGCAGGCTCGGCAAGCCCATCTCGAGTTTGACCTCCGGAAACTTCAAATTGAGGCAGGCACACAGGTAAAATTGCGTCAGCTGGAGCTGGAAGCTCAAGCTAAGGCACCATCTGTCCCTAGTGGAAGCTCCACCATTGGGCCTTCTGTATCCACTGCCTTTGGTGTAAGTAAGTGCATTACTCTGGTACCTGCATTCAGGGAATCTGAAGTTGATTCCTGTTTTTCAACATTTGAGCATATCGTTAATGCTCTGTTTTGGTCACGGGATGTTTGGCCTCTGTTGTTACAGTGCAAGCTGTCCGGTAAAGCACAAGAGGTAGTAGCAGCGCTTCCTTCAAAGGATAGCCTGGACTAGAGCTACTGTTATGCAAACATACAAACTGGTTCCTGAAGCATACAGACAAAAATTTTGCCATCAGAGAAAATCTGCTGGACAAACTTATGTTGAATTTGCAAGAGAAAAAAAACATTCTGTTTGACAAATGGTGTGTAGCATCCAAAAGCATGGAGTATGAGTCCTTAAGAGAATTAGTTTTGGTCGAAGAATTTAAGAAATGCATTCCTGATCACGTGGTCCTGTATTTAAATGAGAAAAAAGTCTTCACTCTTTCTTCAGCTCCTCTATTAGCATATGAATTTGTACTCACACACAAGACGTCGTTTTCTGTTGAGAAAAATCATGCTACCTCTGTAACTCATGTTCCATCTGTTAAGACATCTAATGGTAATGAGAACCGAGAATGTTTTTATTGTCATAAAACCGGACATGTCATCGCAGATTGCTTCACCCTTAAGTGTAAAAATCAAGCAAAATCACAACAACCCAAGGGAGTTGATTTGGTTAAAACTCACTGTAGAGACACTGGTTATGGTTGCCCTGAAACAGATTCTCTTGATTCCTGTTTTTCGCCATTTGTTTTTGAGGGTTATGTGTCATAGACTGGTAAACCAGATGACCATACACCCATCCGTATACTAAGAGACACTGGTGGTTCACAGTCTCTCATTCTCGCTAGTGCTTTACCATTTTCAAATGCCTCATCCTGTGGATACAACTCTGTTTTACAAGGTGTTGGGATGAGTTACGTCCCGAGACCAGTTCACTGTGTATGCATTAAGTCTGAGCTTGTTAATGGTTTCTTTCCGCTCGCTGTCTGCCCTAGTTTGCCCATAAAAAGTGTAACAATGCTAATGGGTAATGATGTGGCAGGTGGATTAGTGGTACCAACTCTAGAGGTGGTGGATGAACCTTCAGCTATCATCCCCACAGATCCTTCTCATGACTCCAAATTGTACCCTGCTTGCGTAATCACTTGGGCACAAGCCAGTAAAAACACTGACGTTGAAATTTCTGACTCAGTCCTGTTTCTCTTCTTAGGAGAAGACAATCCACCCACCAAAATTGAAGAGAGCTCTCGTCGGCCGGGACAGGATGTTTCAGAAAATCCTTCATCCGACACAGTACCATTAACACATGAGCATTTGTCCCTTTCTCAGAAGGCTGACCCGACACTACAAAAGTGTTTCGATAATGTAAGAAGTGCTGAACAAGCTGAAAAAGAATCACAAGTGTATTTCCTTGAGAATGGTGTTCTTTTGCGGAAATGGTCCCCTCCTCATAGCGACTTGGCAGGGTGGAGCACGGTAAGTCAGACTGTGGTGCCGGCTCAATACAGACATAAAGTCTTGTCACTAGCTCATGGAAGCAAATGGACCGGACATCTGGGAATCACAAAAACTTATCAGTTGTTACTGCAGCATTTCTTTTGGCCTGGAATGTAAGGTGATGTTTCCAGATATTGCCGTAGTTGACATGTTTGTCAGCTTGTGGGTAAACCAAATCAGCCCATACCTCCTGCCCCCTTGTGTCCTATTCCAGTTTTGGAACAGCCTTTTGACAAGGTTATTGTTGACTGTGTAGGGCCCTTGCCGCGAACTAAGAGTGGACATCTGTTCCTTCTAACTATCATGTGTGCAACCACACATTTTCCAGAAGCCATTCCTTTGCGTAAGATCACCACAAGGTCTATAATAAAGGTCCTAATGCTGTTCTTCTCAACATTCGGACTTCCAAAAATAATATAGACTGATCAAGGAACAAATTTTCTGTCAAAGCTCTTCAACCAAGTGTGCAGAACACTAGGTATAAGACATGTTACTTCTAGCGCATATCACCCAGAGTCTCAAGGAGCTTTAGAACGATGGCACCAAACTCTGAAAACTATGCTAAAAAAGCACTGTCTGGAAACCAAGGACAGCTGGGATGAAGGTGTTCCCTTCGCTGTATTCGCTGCTTGCGAGGCGGTACAGGAGTCCCTCGGTTTTAGTCCTGCAGAGCTTGTCTTTGGACACACACCTCGTGGCCCTCTTCGAGCATTAAAAGAACAGTTTTTGCTACCAGAAAGTCTGAAAGTTGCGGTGAGTAAATATGTCAATGATTTTCATGCCCGTTTAAGTCGGGCCAATACATTGGCCAGGGAACATCGGACTTCATCTCAAACTAAGATGAAGCAGATACATGACCGGACGGCTGCTGTCAGGGAATTCCATGTTGGGGACGAAGTTCTTGTGCTTCTACCTGTGGGGTAGGCTCTGCACTATCAGCCAAATGTGATGGACCATTTGAGGTTTTGGAACGTGCTGGAGATTACAATTATGTAATTAAAATGCCAAACCGACGACGCAAGTCTCGTGTATGCCATGTAAACATGTTAAAGATGTATCACCGGAGACCAACCCCTGATCTTGAGAGGCAAGCCTCTACTGCCGTAGTACCTGTACTGGAAATGCCTGAAAAGGGTGATACAGACGACGGCCTGAACATGTCAAAAACCTATTGTTTAACGGCACGTCTTCTAAAATATGAGATGCTAAACTCCTTACCTAGCTCACTTTGTTGTTCCTGAGTTAAATGACTAAGTGATCGGACCCTTTTGATAAATGACTTTTTATGTCTTTTTGGAGATGTACCAACGCGTACCACTGTTTTGACCCATGATATTGATGTACAACACTCCAAACTGATAAAACAACACCCGTACCAAGCAAATCCCTTGAAACATGCTCTTATGAAGCTAGAAACGGGATACTTGCTACAGAATGGTTTAGCTAAACCTAGTCACAGTCTGTGGAGTTCTCCGTGTTTGGTTGAAGAAAAACCTGATGGCACCCCTAGATTCATCACAGACTATAGGAAAGATAATTCTGTCATAGTCATGGATTCCTTTCCCCTCCCTAGGGTCGATGATTGTGTAGACAGTATTGGTGCTGCCACATACATCAGCAAACTAGACCTACTGAAAGGATATTGGCAGGTTCCTTTGACAGACCAAGCCTCTGAGATATATGTTTTTGTGACCCCTGACGATTTCTTGCAATACACAGTTATGGCCTTTGGAATGTGCAATGCACCTGCAACCTTTCAGAGGTTGGTTAACAAAGTGCTTTCTGGTCTGCCTAACTGTTCAGCATACTTGGATGACTTTGTTGTGTTCAGTGACACTTGGTCTGCTTATTTACGATCTCTAAGAGATGTATTTGATTACTTAGCACAGGCTTCCCTCACTTTGAACTTGGCCAAATGTGAGTTTGCTCAGGCTACTGTTACATTCCTTGGAAGACAGATCGGTCAGGGAAAAGTATGTCCTCTTGAGAGCAAAATCAACGCTATTTTGGAGTATCCAGCCCCTGCCACCAGATGTGAGCTTTGGCCATTTTTAGGCGTGGTTGGATACTACTGCAGCTTTTGTCGCAATTTTTCATTTGTCGTGAAACCCCTCACTGATCTTCTTAGCTCCAAAAATGCTTTTCAGTGGACTGAGCCATGCCAGCAAGCATTTTCCATCACCAAGGCCTTTTTGTGTCATGCGCCTGTACTAGCTGCTCCAGACCTATCCCATCCTTTTATTCTTGAAATTGATGCTAGCACTGTGGGAGCTGGGGCTGTTTTATTGCAGGAAAATGCTCAAGGTATACAACATCCTGTTTGTTATTTCTCCAAGAAGTTTAATAAACACCAACTCAAATACGAAACCATTGAACAGGAAACCTTAGCCTTACTGCTAGCTCTTCAGCACTTTGAAGTGTGCCTCGGGTCAAGTCCTTCACCGATTGTGGTGGACACCAATCACAATCCTCTCGTTTTCTTATCTCGGATATATAACCATAACCAGCGTCTCATGTAGTGGGCTGTCTTACTACAAGATTACCATTTGGATATTCGATACAAAAAAGGTTAAAAAAAATGTCTTCACTGATGCCCTGTCCAGGTTGTGAGTAGTTTTCCTTTTTGTTTTCTTGTATTGATTGTGTACATTTGTCTATTTACAAAACAGTGTTTTGTAACTTCAGGGGAGGAGTGTTACAGCTGCCTCCAATTTCTCATTAACCGATTTTCATTCAGCCTGGAAACCATCATCTGGCCTACCCTTGGCTGGGATTGGATCCTCCATGTCACCTTGTCTCATCGGCATCTCTGAGTGGCCTACGTCTGCTCCAATGAGGATTCGACACCTCTCCAATCCAGGATAAAAGAGTGCCAAGTTCTTCATTCTGGGGCAGCTGTGTGGTGGTTACAGCTTGCTCCCTCTGGGACTGGGTTTTTGGTGGTTGGTTGTTGCAAAGCCTTTTACAGGCTTGTCTACCATATTGTTGGCTTTTGTGTAGTTTCTGATCTTTGCTGTTTTTGACTGTTTAGTGACTTTGGTTTAGAGGTGTTTGATTGTTTGTGTTTAGAATTACTTTTGTTCTAGTATTTGGGTTGGTTTTGGTCTGAATTGATTCCTTGATTCCTTTTTTTTTCTGTGGGACAATAAAGTTTCCCCATACACTTTTTCAGTCTGGCACAGTTGTTTTATGTTGCGGCTCTTACCCCTAGACCGCTGGGTCATAACAGGATCACCACCAACATTAAATCTGTTCATAATTTTCACATTTCCAACAACTCCTGAAAATTGAATTAAAATCGGTCCATAACTTTTTGAGTCATCTTGAACACAAACAGATAAACGCTGGTAAAAACATGGCTTCCTTGGAGGAAGTAAGAAAAAAGCCTTGGATCACGCAAGGAGCAAAACCAGAGGGGGAGGAGCCAAGACAGGGAGCTAGCAAGATCTGAAAGTGGAGCCCTAACATTACCTACCCCAACTTTAAGATTGACACAACATTAAAATTGGTTTTTGACCTGTCAGTGGGAAATCAAAGACATAACTGTAACAAATATTTGAAACCTTATTACCATCCCATCGCCAGTCCCATTTTGCACCAACTATTAAGAGCTGTTTGTTAGTATTTGGCAAATTATTATTATTTGATACGATCATGACTTTTGACGTAATGAAACATTTATATTAGATTTTTTTTATCTGACTTTCTAAACTGTAATCAAAATCTTCCCTTCTCTGAATTCAAGAAAACATGGTTTGTTAGTTTTCCTTTGCAATCTTCAGTACAAGTTAAGTAAGGTTGTATTCTGTTATAGGTTTTTTATGTACATATATATATATATATATATATATATATATATATATATATATATATATATATATATATAGATAGATAGATAGATAGATAGATAGATAGAGAGCGAGAAGCTTTGTGTATGCTTTTGACAACTCAAAGCCAACAGTCGTGGGTTTTTAAGTGGGTATCAAACAGCTTGAGAGCCTAACTCTCTCATGAGACAGATTATTTAAACTTTAGATGCCCAGAGTAAGATACAAGTCTGGGATTCATTAGAAAACAAAATTCAGTCCATTAATTTAAACTGTAATTTTCCATTGAAACTAGAAAAGAAAAGGTCATGTCTATAAATGTGGTATCTGTTACTTTACTTTAAATAGATATTTGATTTAAAAAAAAAAAAAAAGAGAGAATCACAAATATTTTAGTAAGGAGCCTAATAGCTCCTTACTAAAATAATGCAAGTAATGCATTTATTATTTCTTGTTTGAGTTATCTTTGCTTTGATAAACAAGCATGCGAGTCACTTCTCTGTGCAATACTTGTGTTTATTAAATTACTGATTCATAAGATGTTTTTGTCCAAGGGAATTTATTACTAGGGAGTGTATAGTGAGTGCTGTACCAAGTGAGTTTGCAACAGGCTCTTTGTGCAGTCTGAATATCTTTTGAAAGCGAATATAATGCCTGGGCACTTCAGAGCTCAACGCTTGTCAATGGAAAAAAAAAAGAAGCTCTGTCAGTAAATCAATACTTGCGGTCAATAAACAGACCAAATTTTTATTAGTCATGCACGCAGTATGCAACTGATGTATGTAAGTGAGATAGCTGTGATCTATGTAGCAGTTTGTGTGTGATCAGTGTGTGTTACATCCAAATTATAGCCTGTCAGCTTATCACTAATCACAAAAACTTATTTTTGTTGTGTTTTCTTTAAGTACAAATGTTGTAAATGTAGTCAATTTCACATGTACTGTATATTAAATACTAAATATACTTACTGAGGCACAAACCACTGGGTTTTTGACTACACTGTTTGCTATTCCATTCAGTTAACTGACACTGTTCCTGCAGCTTAGCATTTAAATCAACTATTAAATCCACTTAAATCAACTATTATCCTTAAATTAAGTCGGTGAATATTTTTAACTTTAGTTATGTCAGGATAACACAGGTAGTGTGTCCATATTTCAAATATCAGCACTTAGTTTAAAGTACCTCTAGGCTAAAATGTTGTGTAATATGTTAGTTGGCAGGGCTGAAAACCCACGGACACTTCACATGCTTTCTCAAATTACAACAATTTTGTACAGTAGCACGAGATGTTTGTAATGCTACAGTTTACAGTATTGTATAAAACTGTAACAAAACAAATATAATATATTTATATAAACTGAATACTGCAGAAATTCATTGCAACGTTGGACTTGTGTGGGGATGACTTCAAGGAAAACCACATAATATGATAAACTCAGCCTCATTTATCATCTTGAAAATATCCTTGAATTTAAGTGTTGCTGGGCTGTAACAAGCCAGTGTCTGATGGTTCAAACATTTGCAATGCACTGTGAAGGACATATGAAAATTTTCAAAAAGTTCAGCACTGTTGTTCAAGAAACTTCCACTTGTCTTGTTTCATCACAAAAAGCTCACAGTAAAATATGATAAAGTGTTGCCTTGGAGCACCATATTTATAATGCTAATACAGCAGAAGATTTTTAAAAGAGGAAATGGAAAACTGTTATCAGCAAGGCTTTGCTGTGATGACACCAGAACATATTACCACACCTAAACTGCATTTCAACACACAACATTCAGCATCTATTTAAACATAGACGTGGATAAGTCAGATAACAACATAGCTTTTTGATAATTTCAGCTCTGAAACTTGAAACTCCTTGTGACTCTTCTGGATTTTGCAAGTCCAAAAATACAATTAGTTAGTACAGACTGTACACATTTTTACTTCTTCCGAAGTACATTTCACCAACACTGACTCCAATTAATCTTTAGGATTTAATGATAAAAACTTACGGCACTCCTTCAGGCCTGCAGCCAAAATACAGACTCTGCTCTAGGCCTAGGAATTGCTGATCAATGGACACTAAATCATATTCAAATAAACAAACACAAGCCTCTGTTGTACAAGTACAACAGTGCTGGATGAAAGAAAACCTTTTTTTTTCTCCACATTATTTTTCTTTCTATGAATTTTTCTCCTCATGTTTCGACAAATGTTGAAAATATTTATTAATAACCAAATAGTTTATCTCAAGGATGGTTTCATGGTTATGTAGCAGGGCTTAAGATAAATCCCAAATTAAGTTTAGAATAAAAATATAATGCAGGCGATTTAACAAATATAGGAACTGTTTGGAGCAACTTTGGACTAAATCATGAGACAAACATGAAATTATGATATACCTGTCCTAAAATGATCCAAATGCTACTCAGCATTGTCACAGGTTGCTCAATCTTGTCCATAACCTCAATGTAACAACAGGGTTGTGTGGTCCTGAAAAAAACAAAAACAAAACACAATTCCAAGGTAGTGAATAACCTGAATGCACACACAAAAGGCAGACTGATGAGGAGTCCAAGTAACTCCAATCAACTCTAATCCAGAGAGGATGAGTGATTCATGCAACTAGGAGACTTCAAAAAGCAAAGAAAGATCCAAGGCAAAACTAGCCAGGAGACATCGACCAACAAGCAAGTAATGAGGTGGGAAGGGAAATGAGACACTGACCACAGAAAATCAAGAAGCAGGATGGATGTAACACAGATGGATGTAACACAGATGGATGTAATGGATAATGCAATACATTTGTGGCAACTAGCAACTAAATCCAGGTATAAACCATAAATTAGATACAAGACTGATTAGCATAAACATGTAAGCGTCATTACGATAAAAAAAAAAAAATAATAATAATAAAAAGAAACTAGGAGACCTAGGCACAAGCCAATATCAGGAAGTTTGGGCCAATGACATCTAGAATTTTATGAGGAGAAGTAGTAATATGACTACATAAATAATATGGTATGTAATGTGTAATGACGAGTAAAAGGAAATTAATAAATCAGACAAAGCATGTAGCCTAAAAGAGTGGGTGTGGCTATAAGGATAGAAAATAGAGTAAAACAAAAAAGGTAAAATATGACTGGTTTCTCTGTATGTGCGTTTATGTGTGTGAGAAACAAAGAAAGAGAATGGGGGGGATAGATAGGTTTTTAGTGTGTATTTGTAAAGCAAATTAATGTTATCTCAGCATTTTCCTTTATA